>NC_133618.1:398757036-399007036 GCF_048593235.1 Sminthopsis crassicaudata
TGTTAGAACACAGGCTGTTTTTGCTTCTTTCCCCCCTTGATCTCTGCAGCATTTGGCACAGAGTTAGGCGCTTGGTTAATGCTGCTGACTTGAGAAAGCTTTTCCTTACATTAACTCAAAATCTTTCCCTCTGAAACTTTCAGCCGCTCTTTTGAATTTGGCATTCAAGTGCCAAAGGAACACACCTGATCCGTTTTCCACTGATAGCCCTTCAGATATTTGAAAATTGTGGTCATGACCTTCCTGTGTGTTCCAGAACCTTATGGTAGTTTCTCATCCCCTTTACTATCCTGGGGTGGCCCTCTTTAGGGCACAATTCAACTTGTCAAAATCCTCCTAAAATATGGTGTTGAACTAGACATAGAAATTCCACAGGAAAAAAATAAGTAAATAAGTGAAGATAAGAATGAATTCTTTGTGAAGTCTTGAACAGGGCAGGGCATAATAGAACTGAAGGACTATCTCCTCATTCATTCTGGATAACAGACATCTAAGTTAGCCTCCTCAGGTAGAATTAAGGTTTGTTTGGGGGGGGTTTGACTGCTAAATGGTCCTTAGTGAAGTTTGCAGTCACTAAAATCTGTCACAAACTAGTGTAGCCACACCTCTGATCCTGTACTTTTTAACCACTGAACCCTCTTGCCATCAAAGATCTTAATCCATCGGGGTTGGGGGATTTGTGTTTTGTTTTTGTTTTTAAAGGTGATTAAAAACCCTCTGATTTTTGTCGACCCCAAACGTAGTCCAGCTGACAAGGCTGCTGTCCCCACGAAAGCCGGGACAGCTTCCAGGAAGAGACAAGTATCAGAGAGCAGGGAACAAAGCTCCTCTGAGAGTGAGAATGATGTGATCCCCGATACCCAACATCCAACTCTTCCTAGTAAGACCCCTGCCCTCACTTATATATATTTATGTTTATATATATTTATATATACACACATATATGTATATGTTGGGCTGCTGACTATAACTGGGTGGAGTTTGCAGGGTCCTATATAACTACAGTCTAGCTAGATGGAGGGAGGGGCGAAGAAATCTCCTTTAAGATACTTTGGCTTTGGTATACCCCCTCCCTCTTGAAGGGACATTGGCTATCCTAGTATAGGAAAAGCCACCAAAAAGAATCTTTGGACAAAAGCATTTTGATATTTTTGAAACTTTTGCAAGAATTACCTTCTTAAATTTTTATGCATGTGGTTGATTGGTGAAGAGGGGATATTGGTAGAAACAAAAAAAAAAAATGGTAAGTGGGGATTCTTAATTTTATCTTTGCAGAATAGATTGGAGGTCAGGGGGGTCACAGTATAGACTTGGTCCATTTTCTCTTGCACTTAACAAATCTCCCTCACTCTTACCTGTTCCAGCAATAAAGATCAGCATGGTGGAAGTGGCCCCCATGTGCCAAAAGGCAACTTGTTTACCCAGCACTGGCCAGCCTGAAGCTAGTAGTGAAGAGTCCAGTAGTGAGTCTGCCTCTGAGGAACAGGGAACAGGAACCTCCCAGGTACCTGGAAAATGGCCTTGAGGAAGGAAATTTAAAACAAGGCTTAGGGGTTACTACTTCCGTTCAAGTCCACCTGACTAGTTTGTTGGCTTTCATATAGCCTGTCTTTTGAAGTGACAGGGTAATATAGTAGATGGAGTCTAGGCTTAGAATTAGGACACCTGAGTTCAAATCAAATCAAAACTTTACTAGTTATCTGATCATGGGCAAAACACCTACCTCCTTCGGATCTCATCTCCCTCCTCTGTCAATTGAGTATGCCTGTGAGACTTTTTGGGTTTTTGTACAAAGTACAAAATGTAAAGCATTTTTATAAAATGTGAAATGTTAATTTCATTGTTAATATTATTATTATTAATTTTATTAATCATTATTGCCACCACTACTACTATTATAGCTACATAATTAAGCCTGAAATCCAAACTCCAATTCTGAGATTTTTTAGGTTTCCTGACTTCCCATCCTATATGGTTAACAAAGGGCTGTCTTTGCATTGGGCCTGGAAGAGCCATCAGAAAATATAAATAATATCTTAATTTTTTTGTAGCTAAAAGAAATGTAGACCAAGGGAGCTATTCAAACGTATCTTAGACTGCCAACGAGCCTTAATAAGGTCTTAAAGTGGCTCCTTATTCAGTTTATACAGTTTCTTACATCTGCTTATAGTTTTTAAATTATCCCAACAACCTAGAGTGGAGATCACACACACACATATCCCACAAAACTCTCATTGCATCCTGAAGCAGATTAAATCCTAATGGGGAAATATTAAAAAAGATAAATAAAACAATAGAATGTAGATAGTATATGGTTTTCTAAGTCAAGATGTGGCCCAGAGGGATCCTTACATATGGCTTTGTGTCTCCCTTTGATGTTTCAGTTTGACATCAGTTCTATAGCAAATAAGCAGGATGATGTTGTCATTCCCATTTTATATAGATGAGAAAACAAATACCTAGAAAGAATAGCAATTGATTACATGGGATCATATAAGTTCAATGTTAGCAGAATCAGTACTCAAACCCAGATCTTCTGACAACATAATTATTGATGCTTTTAAGTGTTTTCAAAATTTTTCACCAACTGGCAGTCAGGACCACTTTTCTATGTAATGAGATGTTTTTTTTTGTTCTTAGTAACAATCATCAAAAATAAATATTTGAGTAAATCAAAATTTGTAGATGATAGTACATAAAACATTGAACTTTAAATTATTTACAATTTTATTTTGGTTATTTTTTAAACAAACAGAATGTCCTACTTGCTTTTTTTTCTCATTGCTTATTTTATTTATTTATTTGTGTGTTTTTTTATTTATTATAGCTTTTTATTTACAAGATATATGCATGGGTAATTTTATAGCATTGACAATTGCCAAGCCTTTTGTTCCAATTTTTCCCCTCCTTCCTCCACCCCCTCCCCTAGATGACAGGTTGACTAATACATGTTACATATGTTAAAGTATAAATTAAATACAATATATGTGTACATGTCCAAATGGTTATTTTACTATACAAAAAGAATCGGAAATAGTGTACAATTAGCCTCTGAAGGAAATAAAAAAATGGAGGCAGAAAAAAAATAAGGGGATTGGGAATTCTATGTAGTGGTTCATAGTCATCTCCCAGAGTTCTTTCACTGGGTGTAGCTGGTTCAGTTCATTACTGCTCTATGGGAATTGATTTGGTTCATCTCATTGTTGGAGAGGGCCACGTCCATCAGAATTGATCATCATATGGTATTGTTGTTGAAGTATACAATGATCTCCTGGTTCTGCTCATTTCACTCAGCATCAGTTCCTATAAGTCTCTCCAGGCTTTTCTGAAATCATCTTGCTGGTTATTTCTTACAGAACAATAATACTCCTTAACATTCATATATCACATCTTATTCAGCCATTCTTCAGTTGATGGGCAGTCACTCAGTTTCCAGTTTTTGGCCACTACAAAAGGAGCAGCTACAAACATTTTGGCACATCAGGTCCCTTTCCTTTCTTTAGTATTTCTGGGATATAAGCCCAATAGCAGCAATGCTGGATCAAAGGGTAGGCACAATTTGATAACTTTTTGAGCATAGTTCCAAATTGCTCTCCAGAATGTATTCACATTTCTGTGTCCCAGTTTTCCCACATCCCCTCCAACATTCTGCATTATCTTTCCCTGTCATTCTAGCCAATCTGACAGGTGTGTAGTGGTATCTCAGAGTTGTCTTAATTTGCATTTCTCTGATTAGTAATGACTTGAAGCATCTTTTCATATGGCTAGACATAGTTTCAATTTCTTCGTCTAAGAATTGTCTGTTCATATCCTTTGACCATTTATCAATTGGAGAATGGCTTGATTTCTTATAAATTAGAGTCAATTCTCTATATATTTTGGAAATGAGGCCTTTATCAGAACCTTTGACTGTAAAAATGTTTTCCCAGTTTATTGCTTCCCTTCTAATCTTATCTGCATTAGTTTTGTCTGTACAAAAACTTTTCAATTTGATATAATCAAAATTTTCTATTTTGTAATAATAATCTCTAGTTCTTCTTTGGACATAAATTTCTTTCTCTTCCACAGGTCTGAGAGGTAAACTATCCTATGTTTCTTTAATTTATTTGTAATCTCATTCTTTATGCCTAGGTCATGAACCCATTTTGACCTTATCTTGGTGTATGGTGTTAAGTGTGGGTCAACGCCTAGTTTCTGCCATACTAATTTCTAATTTTCCCAGCAATTTTTGTCAAACAGTGAGTTCTTATCCCAAAAGCTGGGGGTCTTTGGGCTTGTCAAGCACTAGATTATTAAAGTTATTGACTATTTTGACCTTTGCACCTAACCTATTCCACTGATCAACTAGTCTATTTCTTAGCCAATACTAAATGGTTTTGGTAACCACTACTTTATAATATAATTTTAGATCTGGTATAGTTAGGCCACCATCATTTGATTTTTTTTTTTCATTAATTCCTTTGATAATCTTGACCTTTTGTTTTTCTATATGAACTTTGTTGTTATTTTTTCTAGATCATTAAAATAAATTTTTGGGAGTCTGGTATAGCGCTAAATAAATTAGTTTAGGTAGTATTGTCATTTTTATTATATTTGCTTACCCTATCCAAGAGCATTTAATATTTTTCCATTTGGTTAGATCAGACTTAATTTGTGTGGAAAATGTTTTGTAGTTTTGCTCATATAGTTTCTGATTTTCCCTTGGCAGATAGATTCCTAAATATTTTATATTATCAATAGTTACTTTAAATGGAATTTCCCTTTCTAACTCTGTTTCTCATTGTTTAAAAAAAAAAAAGTTTTATTGGTTCCTCTTGTCATATCTGGCAGGGAGGAGATCCCCTGTCCCTTCTTCATTAAATTCTCCTTGTAACACAAATGCAGGTCAATAAAACCCTTTAACATAATGACCACGTATAACTGACAGTGTATGCAGCAAAGCCGTATGACATTATTTCTTTTCTGTGACTATCATTGGTCTTTAATTACTCAAAAGTTTGTATTCCTTTTCATAATGTTTTCATTCATTTGTCATTTTTTTCTTATATACACTTTAAACATTCTGTCATTATTTATTCTTTTTTTTTTTTTTTTTTTTTTTTTGGTGAAGCATCTGGGTTAAGTGACTTGCCCAGGGTCACACAGCTAGGAAGTGTTAAGTGTCTGAGACCAGATTTGAACTCAGTTCCTGCTGAAGTCAGGGCTGGTGCTCTGTCCACTGCACTACCTCACTGCTGCTGTCATTATTTATTCCTTAACTTTAGTCTATAAATAAATTATCTAACTCTGTTTTGTTTGCTTTTTCACTTTGTTATCATTTACTCCAGTGATTCTGTGTATCACTTCCTCCATGGATAGATTTCAGCACTGAGGGATCCTTGTTCATGACCTCCTATAGTCTCACTATAAGGACCAGATACAAATTGGAATCCCTATCCTCTCCTGCTGGCTAGTGAACCCCCAAGAAACCCCATAGACCTCTCCTGGCATTTCTCATGCTTTGCCCATGTCATCTTCCTCACTGCCTTTTTCAGGACCACTTGCCAGAGAATCATACAGACTCCAGAAGGGGCAAAACACTTCAGAAGTCCTCTGTGCCAGAAACTCAAATTGAAATAGGTCCCTCAGGTCTGCATATTGACTTCGGAAAACAAACAAAACAAAACAAAACAAACAAACAAAAAACTACCATTATCTATGTTATATGTTTATTTTGTTAAAACAGTTCCCAATTATATTTTAATGTTGTCCATGATGCTCTTGGAATTTTTGCAGGCAGTGAGTTTGACACCTTTGATTGAGTCCAACTTGATTGATTCCTTAAGCAAGATTCCTTTGTCAGTATGGCAGACAAGGAATCCAGCTTCTGCTGGAAGACCTCTACCAAAGGGTAATCCAAGAGCTCCCAAAACACCTCAGTCCATTTTTTGACTGTTTATTGCTTAGATAAGTTTCTTTAATAGTATTTTTTTTATAGTACCTCTTGTTTTTACTTACTACAGTTAACCAGAGCAAGTCTTTCTTTCCCAAGACAATCTAACAGATTTTGGAGTCAGACTTTCAACAATGGAATAGCCTTCTTTAGAAGGCTATGGACCCCTCTTTACTGGAGAGTCTATATCTATAGGATATTCTATAGGATACCTATAGTGACCTATAGGTAAGGTCACTTACCTAGGATCTTGTAGAGGGGTATAGATTGCACTTTGCCTCCTTTGAGGTTCCTTCCAACATTCATTGATTGTCCCTAATTCTTTCATCCATCTTTAGCTGGGTGGAAGAATGGGCATACCTGGAGTCAGGAAGACCTGAATTCAAATTCAGCCTCCTAGACATTCATAACTGTGCGACTCTGGGTCACTTAACCTCTGTCTTCGTCAGTTTCCTCTTCTGTCAAATTAGGATAATAAAATGGCACCTACTTCCCAAGGTGGTTGTTGCAGGGATAAAAGGAAATAATATTCATAAAGCACTTTGCAGACTTTAAAATGCTTTATAAATTCTAGTTATTATTGATGGTGATGGTGTTCTTACATAACATGACTTCCAATCTTCTTAACCATCATTGTTCCTGTTCTAGCAACATTATTAATTATTAAAATGAATAGAAAGAACCATACCACTATTCTTTCTAAAATGGGGAAGTGAACATGGTATTTGCAGCTGTGATCTGACCAGAGCAGAGAAAGCAAAGCTGTAACTCCTTCATTCTGGAAGCTGCTGCTCATTTTTCTTAATGAGGTTGCTCACTGCTAAGGCAATTTTAGACTGGCATTGATTTATATTGTTTACAGCCCATGACAGCACCCCAACCCCTAGTCCTGGTTCCACTCTATCATTGTGTACTTTAGGCCTGCTGCTCTCGACATCCACCCCCTTGTACTCTACAGGTTGAGTAAACCCTTCCTGCTGTTGGATCTTCTCTTATCTTTGTTGTCAACCCTTGGTATGTCTCTCACTCCTGCAGTATTATTCTTCCTCATTCACCCCCAAAGTTCCTTACCATGAAGGAGGGTACTTACTACGTTCGTTGGGTTTATTTTATTGGCCTTCCTGCTAATAATCATTCCTTACCTTGAGATAGTATTTTCCAAAAGAGGTTTCCCCTGCCCTTTTGGAATGTTTTTTCCTTTCATTATCTTATTTATACATGTATATACACACACATGTAGCTGACTATTGTTGCCGTCTAGGATTTTCTTCCTTTTGTACTCATTCTTTACTAGTCAACCCCCCACAAAGCTCTGGGGAAGCTCATTCTTTCTCTACTTATGGCTGCTGACACCTTTGCCTAAGCTCCTTGTCAGTGCTTTGTCCCTGATCCTTCCAGCCTATGAATATTGGTTCAACCAATTCAGAGTTTAGTTATTTCCAAAACATTCCTTTATTTAAGAATAAATGAAAGAAGTTCCAAATTTTAGTTATAGAGCCCAGAGCCATCAGATGGCAGAGCAGAGGACTCTGAATTAGAGTGACATCTGTCACTTCCCAGTGACTTCCCTCTTCCCCACCCTGGGGTTTCTTATTTCAAGTAAGTACAGAAAGCACAGTCAGGTAGAACAAATCGGCACAGTGACTGTGGCTGAAAATAGATTCTCTGCCCCCTCTCTGCCAAGAACAGGAAGGCCTGCTTCATTCACTCTCACAGCTCTGAGTTCATCTTTGGTCAACTGCACTTTTCTCCCCTCTTGGTCATTGTGCATATGGGCTTTATGGTTTTGCTTTCTTTCCAAGGTCAAATGACACAAATATTCCCAAGTTCTTGGAATTCTATTTGTCATTTTTTTATAGCACAATATTTAATTCATTTATCACCACAATTCATTCCATTATTCCCCAATCGATAGCTTTTCTCTTCGTTTTTCACTATGACAAAGTGCTACTATAAATAATTTTTTTTGTATTTGTTGCTATTAGATATAAATCCTTAAAGAAGGCCAAAGATCCTATATAGCTATATCAATACTAACATTGATACATCTTTAAAGAGATATGCCTTGGAGATACTACAAATTCCATTCAAGACCACTGCAATAAAGTAGATATTGCAATAGAGCAAGTCACATGAATTTTTTTGTTTTCTCAGTGCATATAAAAGTTATATACTGTAATCTGTTAAGTATGCTAGTAGATTATGTCTAAAAAACAATGCAAATAATGTAATTTAAAATTTTTGCTAAAAAATGCTAACTTATCATCTGAACATTAAGAAGATTGTAATCTTTTTGCTGGTGGAGGATCTTCCCTTGATGTTTGATGCTTGCTGACTAACCAGAGGGGTTATTACAGAAGGCTGAGATGTCTATGGCAATTTCTTAAAATATGATAGTAATGAAAATCTTAGATGTTTATATACATTCCCAGCATATTTTAGAGAGCCACTTTATCAAAGATATTTGCTGTGTAAATTTTCCTGTTTAATCATTTCTCTTGTAAACCTGTTTTGATTTTGTTCATAAAGAAGCTTTTCAGTTGGATGCAACTGATTACATGGTTTCTTATTTATCGTGTTCTGCATTCCTTATGATGTACTAATATTCCATTAATATGCCATAATTGGTTCAGCAGTACCTCAGTCATTAGGTACATGTTTTGATCCTAGCGGAATTGTCAGGTCTCAAAGAGAATTAGACTTTGATTGAAAAGAGAATAAGACTGCTTTAACTAAGGAGGCATCAAAAGGATCTGTGACAGATTTGAGTTTTGAATGCTGAATTTGGATGGGTACTAAGTATATATGAGGAGGCAGGGCATGAAGTATTTCCTTCTTTTTACTCTCTCTTCTTTTTTTCCAGTTGGATTAAGATGCCATTGTTCTAAGAGACTCTTCATGTTCATTCCACAGACCACTTGTGACAAGAACAAAACAGCTAAGCAGGACAAGAAATCTAAGCTTGCTGAGGGGACCCAAGCCACAGCTAACCAAAACAGCATTTCTATGACTGCTAGCAATGGTACAAAGAGTGACAAAGAAGACCCAGATGCAGTCAGAGCAAAGCAGACACAAAGTCTAGGTAAGGGCACCTAAAAAAATGGCCCTGTGCCCCTTCCACTAAGCTTTGATAAAGGTGGAGACAGCCAAGGGCAGGGTGTCTGGGAGAAGGCTGGCTACTCTAAGATGGAAGAATTTTAGTACAGAGGGAAGAGCAGGACCTTCTCTGGGTCCTTTCTTCCTGTTTCATTCTAAGTGAAGGGTCCGGCAGTTGTCATTGGCTTCTCATGGGACTCAAGGCCAGCAGGGATCTTGGAAGTCAGAGAGCAGAGCCTTCATTTTGCAGACAAGGAAGCTTGAGGCCCAGGAGAGATTAAGTGACAGGTCCCCCAGCAGATTACTGCGAAAGCCAGGACTGGAGCCTTCGTACTCCGCATGCAGCAGAGACTTGCCTTTTAGGGTCCTCTTGAACAGTCAGCTGTTGCTTCTGTGCACGGTCTGTGTTGCCCTCGCATCTGTTTAACGCGGCGGAGCATCATTGCCATTTTAAGCTCCATCTTGAGAAAGCCTAGACTGAGTCTTCCCTACCGATGAAGGCAGTGGCGGCCCGAGATAAAAAGGGGAGCCAGTGTAACCCCGAAGCATTTGAAGTTTGCTAACAGAGGGGTCTCCTTACTAGCATTCAGTTATTTCTAGAACCCTGAAAGTTTGTGGAAATCCACCTAGAAGGAAAACTTATATTGAGAGATTTGAAGAGCAGAGGAGGAAAGGAAGCTGCTGGTTTGGTCTCCAGGAGGAGGATGTAGCGGGGATGGAGGATGAATGAAAGTGGGCAGAGAATGAGCCGTTTGGGGAAGCCAGCCCCCGAGCAGGGCCCCGTCCTGCTGCCCCTTCTCACGGATCTGTGTGTGCTTCTCCCACAGGTCTTTCCCCCAAGGGCAAAGCTTCTGTGAAGACAGAGAGCCCCGAGGATTCTAGTGAAGACGAAATAATAGAGCCTTCCCAGGTAGATTGGGGAGTGTGGGGTGAGAGGGGAGATGTTCTGTGTCCCTGAGTAATGCTGTCAGCTCTTGTTATTAAAGATGGACCTCGCGGGAAGTACGGAGCCAGCCTGGCCCGAGGTCCGGCCTGTCTCTGATCTACACCTCCCCGTTAGCCCTTAGGGTTACAATACACGTAGAAAGTGTGGAGCCAGAGTGGGAGGGGGACTGCATTCAGACCCACCTCTGAGGCTGACTGCCTGGGTGATCTTGGGCAATTGACTTTGCTTCCTAGAGCCTCAGTTTCTTCATCTAAAAACGAGGGGTCAAACTCAAATCATCCAGTCCTAGATCTGTGATTCGGTCATTTATATTGATGAGGGGCGTTTCCTTCTTGGGAAACCACAGGCACAGGTTGGCTCTATGGGAAACCAGGATGTATCAAGGACTGTTGTCAACAATCCTGTAAAGTAGGTTTCTCCCATTTTACCAGAGAGGAAATTGAGGCTCAGAAAAGTGAACTGATTATTCTTTCAGTTGTTTATTTCCTTTTTTTTTTTTTTTTTTTTTTTGCTGGGACAATTGGGTTAAGTGACTTGCCCAGGGTCACACAGCTAGGAAGTGTTAAGTGTCTGAGACCAGATTTGAACCCCGGTCCTCCTGAATTCAAGGCTGGTGCTCTATCCACTGCATCACCTAGCTGCCCCTTGTTTATTTACTTTTGCTGTTGCAAGCAATGGCAGGGAGAGCTGTTAACTACTAAGAGAGCTATGACTAGAGCATGCACTTCTCATTGCATTGTGAGGGTTTCATCACATTTTACAGCATTGTTCATCACCATTTGTAAACATTTTCCTGTATATGATCTGTTTATGCTCTCACAGTCTTGGGAGGTGGGTTTTATTATCAGCCCCATTTTACAGATGAGGACACTATGACTGGAGGAGTTAAATAGCTTAAGCCAAATAAGTATTGAAGTTGGACTTGAACTCAGGCCTTCTGATTCCAAGATTAGCACTCTATCCACTGATAAAATGAAATACTGCTCAAAGTATTTTATGAAAGCATTAGCAATTAGGCCCACTACCTAATTCCTCAAACTATATCCAATATATAATATATTCAAAATATGCTGTAAAATGGTATCTTTAACTTTCAAGAACATACATTAGGTCTTTAAGTTTCCATACTGATCAACAAACTCTTATAGTATTTGACCAATATCCTGACATTCTTCAGGCCCATTAGAGCTTGGTCCCTCTGTTCCCTAGAGCCATGACTAACAAAAGAATGGCTTTTAAAAAATTACTTTTGTTTACTTATTTTTTAATTACTTTTTTGAATTGATAATTTTTGTTTGACATTTCACTTCCCAATAATCTCCCATCTCCTATGATTTTCTTCCCTTAAGAAAAAAATATTTATCAAAATTAAGTGTTCGTAGTGATTATAACTGATAATATTTGTAAATTTTCACTCATAGTTTACTTTTTATTTTTTTATTTTTATGGAGGCAATTGGGATTAAGTGACTTGCCCCAGGTTCACTTCACTAATAGGAAGTGGGTACTCTATCTACTGCGCCACACACCATGTGCCTATCCCTATTAACAGGAAGGAAGGAAGGATACTGTTGTTTATGTATATGGAGTTAACATTGGCCATTGTGTTCCACATAAATTCTTTTACTTTAGTGTTATTTTCATTGATAACATGGTTAGCCATTGAGTATATTATTCTTACAAGGTTCTGTTTATCTTGATCTATGTCTTTTGAAAAGACCTCTTTGGTTTTCCAGATTTTTTTAGAATTCTCCATGTTCATTCAATCTATTGTTATTTTTATTTGTTATTATTCATTCCTTCAGTACACTTAGTAACGTTCCTTTGCATTGATATTCCACAATCTGTTCAGTCATCCCCATTCAATGGTCATGTTTGTTTTCAGATTTTTGCTTTTTACCAATAGTGCTGCTACTATTATTTCTTTTTTGACTTTCTTGGGATACAGCCCAGGAGTGCAGGATTGTTGAATCAAAGGTTGTGACCATTTTAAAAACTCTTCTTACATAATTCTAAATGGATTTCCAGAATAGTTGGATTAATTCCCAATTCTGCCAAATGTGTTAATGTGCCTTTTTTTTTTTCCTCACAGTCCTTCCAGTATTAACTGTTTCTCTCTCCTACCTTCTTCCTCTTTTGATTCATGTAAAGTATTAGACTCAGTATTGTTTTAATCTGCTTTATTCTTAATAATGATTTGGAATACTTTTCATGTGGTTTTTCATAATTTGCATGTTGTCTTTTGAAAGCTATTCTTACACTTTGATGGGATTTTCATTTATTTTTATTATTACTATTATTTTTGATTCTGAGCCTCCCCATCTCATCTATACCAGAAGTGCAGTACCTGCTTAAGAGCCTGATCCCTCCCCAGGCTCTACTTCTGACTGGTGCCTGTTCTCCCCTCTCAGAGCAGCCTAGTGGTCACGATGTACCCAAGGCCTTACCAAGCAGGTGCTGGTAGACTTGGTTCAGCATCCTCATCTGTAAAATAGGGGTAGTCATAGTTGCATTTCCACTCCGCAAGGTGGTTGGGAACAAAATACTTTGTAAATTAAAACCCACAAGTTTTTTTGAGTCATTTTAGTCAAATCCAACTCTTCTCCAGATTTGAACTCAGAAAGAATTATTTTCCTGACCCCAGGCCTGGCACTCTACCCCCTACACCACCTAACTGCTCAAAGCGTGTATGAGTATTATGTCTCACTCTTCCATTAAAGTCCGCTGGTGCCTCCTGGTAGAGTGGAGGCCACCCTGGAATTTCAGAGGCTATGCTGACCCTGCCCCCAGGGGACGAACTGGTCATCCATGAGACGGTTTGGGAGTGCTTGTCACTAGGAGGCTGGCCTCTGAGTGCATCCTCAGAAAGGGCATACAAAGGCCTTAGAGTCAGATCAAAGAGGGAGGGAAACCATGAAAAGACTTAGTCTTGTCATCCGTGTTTACTGAAGTTGATGTAGACTGTACTACAACAATGCCTTCTTGACCCCCTGCCCCATGCTTCTGAAGTCTTTATTTTAAGAGGACGAACTTGATTTTTAATTAACAAGCTTTGCTATTGATCTGTATTAGTAATAAACAAATTCTGAGAGAGAAAAGCCTAGATTGATTGGGGCAAAAGAGAGATCACAAGACAGCTGGGTGATGCAGGGTATGTAGTGTCAGACCTGAAGACTCCTCTTCCTGAATTCAAGTCTGCCCTCAGACACTTAGCAGTTGTGTGACCCTGAACTGGAGAAGGAAATGGCAAATCAGTCCAGTATCTTTGCCAAGAAAACTCCAAATGGGGTCCTGAAGAATCAGACACAACCAAAAATAAGAGACTGCAGGCTAAGGCCCTGCCCTTTGCCTAGGAAAAGGAGGAGAAGGCAACTTTCCTATAATGGATTTGGAGTCAGAGAACATGGATTCATGTCCTCCTTTGCTCCTCTCTACCTGGGCAAACATGGGCAAGCCAATCTCCTTCTCTAAGGTATGGCTCCCTGATCTTTGATGTGAAGGAATGGGACTATACCCTCTCTGGAGCATACTAGCTGCCAGCTCTGTGATCTGCCCCAGAGTGTGGGCACTGGATAGCAGCCTTGCTTCTGCTCTGATCTTTTGTGTAACCTGCTGTGTCTTGTCAGTCTATCCTTTCAGCCTATGCATTTCCCAGTTCATCTCTCCCTATATCCATCAACCCTCAGTTACAGAAGGCACCTCCTAAGCAAAGACCTGAAGCAGTTGCCTCTGCAGGCCCAGCTCAGTCAGCATCTTCCAAAGAAAGTCCTCAGGATGACAGCAGTGATTCTGAGACCGACAATGAGATAGGATCAGTAGAGAAGCCTCCCCAAACGGGTAAGTACAGGGTCTCTGCTGGCGGGATTAACCATATCCATTGGCCTGAACCTCGTTTCCTGAAATTTCTAGCAAGTAGAGGCTCAATAGTGTTAATGTTAAGTAGCAGCTTGAATATGGAGTAACTGTGTTCCTTTATTAGTGAGGAGCTTCTGCACTCAGAATTCATCAGTTCTTTCTCTGGAGATAGCATTTTTTTTTTTTTAATTAAAGCTTTTATTTTCAGATCATATGCAAGGATAATTTCTCAACATTGACCCTTACAAAATCTTGTGTTCCAAATTTTTCCCTCCTTCCCTCCCAATCCCTCCCCTAGATGGCAAATAATCCAATATATGTTAAAATAAATGTTAAATCCAATATATGTATACATATTTATACAATAAATAGATAGCATTTTTCATCATGAATCCTTTGATGTTTCTTCTTCTGAAAACTGTTTATATCCTTTGATCACTTATTAACTGAAGAATGGCTCTAATCTTTGTAAATTTTTTTTTTAATCTTTGTAAATTTGACTCAGTTGCCTGTGTATTTGAGGAAATGAGGCCTTTACCTGAGAATTTTATGTATTCCTCTTCCCCCCTTCCTCTTTCTATCTTTCTAATTTTGACTGTATTGGTTTTACTTGTGCAAAATCTTTTAATTTCATGAAATAAAATTATCCATTTTACTTTCTGTGATCCTCTGTATCTCTTGTTTGGGCATAAACTTTTCCCTTATCTGTAGATCTGACAAGGAAAGTTTTCCATGCTCTGCTAAATTAGCTTGCTTATGATAACACCCTCTTTTTTGTAAATTATTTACCCATTTTAGCCTTATTTTAGTATATGGTGTGAGATGTTGGTCTATACCTTGTTTCTGCTGAATTGCTTGTCAGTTTTCCTAATGGCTTTTGTCATATGATGAATTCTTGACCCAGAAGCTTTGATCTTTAGGTTTATCAAATACTAGATTACAAGTCATTTACTTCTGAGATCTGTGTACTTAATCTATTCCTTGATCCACCACTCTCTTAGCCAGTACCAGATTATTGGGATGATTATTATTTTGTAATAAGTTTGAAATTTGGTATTAGGCCATCTTCCTTGACATTTTTTTTCATGGATTCCCTTAACATTATTGACCATTTATCTTTCTAGATTAATTTAATTATTTTCCTAGCTCTGTAAAATAATTTTTGGTACTCTGATTGGTATGGCACTGAACTGGATAGAATCCTCATTTTTATTTTACTGGTTCAGCCTACTCACTAGAAATTAATATTCATTTAGCTCTATCTATATTTCTATGAAATCCAAATTGTGCTCACATAGTCTCTGGGTTTGCCTTAGCAAACTCATAAGTATTTAATAATGGAGTTCTTCTTTCTAATTCTTTCTGCTGGGTTATTAGTAATGTATTGATCTGCTGGGTTGTTAGTAATGTATTGAAATGTTGACAATTTGTATGAATTATTTTAAGTCCTACAACTTTGCTTAAATTGTTACTTGTTTCTCTTAGTTTTGTAGTTGATTCTGTAGATTCTGCAAAGAATAGTGGTTTGGTTTCCTCATTGCCTCTTTTTATTCCTTCAGCTTCTTTTTCTTGTTCTTTTGCTGTAACTGGCATTTCTGAAACAATATTAAATAATAATCGTGATTTCCTGAGTCTTGATTGGGTGTTACGTGTGACTTTTGACTTGCAGTCAAAAGCCAAACATAAATTGATCTATTCCAGAGTCCATGACATCATTTTCCTTCCCAATCTCCAGGAAAAGAACCTAAGATCTCAGTCTCCAGGCGTCAGATGATAAGAAAGGGGTTCAAGCCAGGAGCAGTCAATTGTAAAACTACTTTACCCAAACAGGGCAACAACTGTCAGAGTCCCATGCAGACTATGGCTCCTTCCAACCTTCCTTCTCTAATTCAGCACCAGGTCTCAAATGTTAATGAGAACTCAGAGCCTAACAGTACATTCTTCAACTCCAAAGCCTCTGGAATAACAATGCTCAGTGACCTGCCACAGCTAGAGAAGAAGAAAAAGAGCACTGAACCCCTAAAGCCAGGCAAGGGGAGCAAGTCAAAATCAAAACGAAAACTGCCTGAGGAGAGCCCTGTTGCTAAAGCCCCGAAGAGCAAGAAAAAGAAGCTGATGGGTGAAATCCATAAGGATGGGGAGACTTTACAAGAAAAAACCCCCGCAGCTCCCCAAGTGGGGAAGAAAGAGAAAGCCAGTAATGAGGCTAAAGAAAAGAAGCCAAAGGGGCTGCATCACTCCAAGAAGAACAAAGGGAAGCCAGATGGAAATGTTACAGTCACAATGGGAGAAAGTAGAGAAATGCTAGGCACCAAGACCAAAAAAGCGAAGAAGCATAAAAAGAAATCTGACAAGAGTAAGTGCCTGATATTCAACTTCTAAAGTACATCTTCCAGGGCCCTCTGAGAACATGCAACTCAGTGTTCCCAGACCTCTCGGGGGAACCCACTGATGGTGTTCTTTCAGTAGCAAGAAGATGGTGCCCAAATGGGAAGTATCCCCAAGGACATAGTTCATGTCCTTACTGCCAGGTTGCCCTTTCTTACAGTAGAGCACAGCCAAAGTTCTGTATCTACTCATTCTCAGTTACATCTCTCAGGTGTCTCATGTCTTAGTTGAGTATCTCTACTACCCAGGCCTGGAAGCCTCCCCTACTTCTCTCAGCTCTAGTCTTCTGGAAGTCTGAGTAGCCCCAGAAGGTGGAAGGTTATATGTGCATTCTAGATCTAGATTGAATCCTAAAGCTACCTTGCCCTTTGGGCTCAGATTTTTATCTTGTTCTTGAACGAGGTAATCCTAGCCTCCTAGATTCCTTCTTATCTTCTCACATCCCAGCCCTGTAAATAACAGAGCCTGTTCTAATATCCATTAGTCATAGTCATTCTGCTTTTCCTCCTTCTAGAGAAAAAGGACAAGGACAAAAAGGATAAGAAGAAGAAAAAAAAGGCCATTTCCAAAGATCCTAACGCTTCCTCAGTATCCCTCAAGAAAGAGAAGAAAAAGGTAAGCTGTGGAATTGAGCAGGAATGTAATGCATAGAGTTTAACTTTTTTTTTTAAAAACTGGATTAGTGTTATAAAAGCCAAGAAACTGGATCCTAAAACTCATCCTTGTTAATTTACAGAAAGGGAAACTGAATGATTTAGGTGGAGTGATTTGACTCAAGCTCAGATACCACAGATTACCATAGATAGTAAATAATAGAATTGGGATGTGAACCAGGGTCCCCCAGATTCCAGTTTTGTTCATATTTCCCCACACTGTGCTTACCACACACCATTCACATAGAATGTTAAATAAGTTTATAGGCTTCTGATTTAAGAACCCTCATAACATATCATGTTTCTCCCCATTTTAGAGATAAGAAAGACATAATTCAGTGAAATAAGTTAATTTACTCAAGGCCTTATAGCTGGTAAGGAATGGCATCGTCAACACTTGAACGGACATTCAGGGACTCTTTCCAAGGTCATGGAGTCTGGGTGGATGAGTCCAAACCTTCCAATATGAATTCTGTTTTAGCCAGTTGCTAAAGACTATCATGTATTTACTGCCACCATTAGTAACAAAAGGCAGTAAGTAGCAAATAAGAAACAAGCTTTTTGAGAGCAGAGACTGTCATTTTAACTTTTGTTAAAGCCTGGAAGTTTGGGTTCACATCTCATTTCTGATACATATCCCTGTGTGACCCTCATTACTCCCAAGGGTGGCAGAATCATTGGGGGTATTCAGTTTCTTCAGTCATGTCTGACTTCATGACCCCCTTTGAGGTTTTCTTGGCAAAGATACTGGAGTACTTTGCTTTGCCATTCCTTCTCCAGCTCATCTGATGGATGGGGAAACTGAGGCAGACAAGGTGACACAGCTAGTAAGTATCTGAGGCCAGATCTGAACTCAGGAAGCTGAATCTTCCTGACTCCAGGCCCACTGCTTTATGTGCTGTTCCAGCTAGCCGCCATATTATGGTAGAATCGTATTAAAAAGTAATTGGGAAATATTTAACAAAATTAATAAAATAAAAATAAAAAACACAAATTATGTTAAATAGGTAGTTTTCTTCTGGAGGGATCCTTCTATTCAGTGTAGTGGCCCCTGTTTCTATTTGATTTTGATACCATCATTCTAGGGGATTCCATAAGACTGTGTGTGTGTGTGTGTGTGTGTGTGTGTGTGTGTGTGTGTGTGTGTGTAAAATCTATTTTTGTTTTTGTTTTTCTACTGAGGCAATTGGTTAAGTGACTTGCCCAGGGTCACACAGCTAGGAAGTGTTAAGTGTCTGAGACCAGATTTGAACTCAGGTCCTCCTGAATTCAGGGCTGATCCACTGCACCACCCAACTGCCCTTAAGACTGTATAGAATCTAAAGACTTAAGGAGGATGCCTACCTAAATTGGCAGTGGGAGTTGTCTTATCTGGAGTGCTCTGTATCATAGGGCTAGTCCAGTTGCCATCCTGGTACCTAGCATAATACTTGTATGGTGTAGGTGCTTAGTAAATGCCTGTGGTGTTAAATGGAACCTCATTTGTCCCCTCTGCTCCTGGTACTTTTCTGAGGTTCCTGAATTTGCACCAGCAGTCTATATTTGGCAGGGAGCAGGTCCTAGAAAAGCAGCCAGAAAAAACTGAAGTTGTAGGACAGACAAAAAGAAGGCTGTAGCCCCCTTCTCAAAGGCGGGAACTTCTCAAGGAGGCCAGAGGGTGGCCGGCCTACCTGCCACCCGCCCTGGCCAATCACATCTGCATTCTCTCTCAGGACTGTTTTTCATCCACATTAGACAGCATCATCATCACCTAGATTGGACAGAAAAGCTGCCCCCCAGCCTTCATGACTTTTACACACTTCTCTTTTTTTTTCCTCTACAGAAAAAGAAAATTAAACAAGTAGACTGAGAGGCATTAAGCAGCAGGTGAGGAACAGTCTTCCTGTCCTGTATATTCTGGGGAGGGTAACTGAGTGTATGCACTCTGACTCACTGGGTCTCACTGAGTGGGGAGTAACTCACTCTTTGTTCTCTTCAAAAAACGCTACTGGCCTCTCTCCATCCTTCCTAGTTAGGTATTATGGTCCCAGATCCCAGATCCACAACCCTCTAAGCCTTTGGAGTATCCTAAAGAGAGGCCCAGTGGGGAGCTTAAGCTCTGGCCAGCAGCAGGGTGAGCAAGTAGCTCTGCCCTTTTATGTGTTTAAATATTAAACCCACTATTTACCCCCACTTCAATGCATTTTGACACATGGAAGTTTGTGGGTCATTTCCTTTGGGGTCTCCTTGACCTTTTTTCATTTATCATCTTAGATATACTTGTAGTTAGTATGAGTTTTGTTCTGCTTTTGTTTTGAATTACATTATAAAGGTCTTTCCTGATTTTTTTTTTAACGAATATAAGTTTATTATTATCTTCCATTGTATTACCTTACTGAAATTCATGCTATAATTTGTTTAGCTGTTTAGCTGTAGCTCATTTGTTGAGCATTCAAGTTGTTTCCTTTTTTTTAGTTATAAATTGATGTCATACATATCTTTGATCTCTTTTTTCCCCCTGAGGCAATTGGGGTTAAGTGACTTGCCCAGAGTCACACACAGCTAGGAAGTGTTAAGTATCTGAGGCTGGATTGGAACTCAGGTCCTCCTGACTTAAGGGCCAGTGCTCTATCCACAGCACCACCCAATGGCCTCAATCTCTTTTTTTCTTATTGGTAACTCAGTATATTGTCCCAGTAGTGGTAGTATTGGGTCAAAGGGTATGATCATTTTTACAACCTTTATAGGTTCTTGCCAGAGCTAGAAAGCCAGAAAGATTTTGGTAATTTGCCATTTACCAACAAATATAATTAAATTGTTTTTTCATGGCCATGCCAATTTTAAGATTTTAATTAATTGTGCCAATTAGTGTTAAACAGATATGGCATAGTACCTTGAAGTTGTTTTAATTCACCTTTCTTTGATTTTTTTTTTATATTCTCCAAGTGCTTATTTACTATTTGTGCTTCCTTTTTTATAAATTGTTCATAATCTTTTGTCCATTTGTCAATTAGAGAGGTATGATTCTTTTTGAATTCCTGATCTGCACTAGAAATTAGAGATGTTAGTTTTTTTCCTCTTTAAAAAAAGATGAGCAAAATTCAGATAATGGAGAAGAGCTTAGGCCATTCATGGCTATTGCTCTGATTTCCACCTAGATAATGTAATTTTTTTTTTTTTACACCAAGTATCATTTTTAGCTATTTGGGTTCTTGCTCTTGCTTCCTAGTGAATTGTTTTTCCCCATAACAACAAGGACCACCTTATAGATGAGGGTTGGGAAAGGCAAGGGAGAGAGGTCCCAGGTCAGGGTCCACAGATAAAGGATTTAAAGATAAGGAATAAAAACAAAAAATTAGCTAAGCTAAGTTGCCATGCATTCTGGGTTTTCTTGTAGCCACAGTGAGATAAGTTCAGTCTTTTTCTCTTGTTTTGCTTCAAAAATACAATAGCCAAAAAAATCTTATGTGTTTTCTTTTCTCTAGGATTTTTCTAGCCAACTCTTGAATGTCTTTGCCAACCTCTCCCACCTGGGGAAAAATCCAATCAAATCCCAGCCCGACCTATGAGCCAGTGGATCCAGCAGGAGCACACTAGGGTAACGGGAAGGAGCTCGCTGCTCTCAAACGTGTCCCTAATGAATTGAATGATCTCCATAGAGATTATACCTAATATTTATATATATATACACATATATATATATATATATGTACAGTATTTTTTTTTAAAGAGAGACTCTACCTTTCTCCTGCTGACATTTCTGTTTCCAAAGGCCTTTGCTATTCTTCAACTTGGGAAACTTCCCTTCCCCACTTTCCTTGGAAGACCTGGACAGTGCTGCTGCCGCCACCACCGCCATCGATGGGCACAGAGCGGGCTCCTTCTGCTGGAGTCTGGCTCACACAGGCTTCACTTGAGGGGCTTTCTACATCCTTGTTATCTTTTAACCTAACTTGTTTATAAAAATCTGCTAATAAAAGATTGGTGTGGAAGAAGTCCCTGGCTGCTGTGTGTGCTGGGGGAGGCGGGGAAGGGACTGACCCAGCCTGGCGCTTGTAATTGGTGAGGGGGTCTGTTAAATGCCTGAGGGTAGTGTGCAGAAGCAGGCGTGCAGACACAGGGGCTGCTTGCTATGATCTTTGATTTATTTATTTTTTGCACAAAGTGATGGCAGTCAATATTTACATATTTTAAAGAACTTTATGTACAAAGCACTTTATATAAACTTATCTCAGCTGAGTTTCACAACCCCTTGAAGCAGATACCACAGAGCTTATTGTCTGTATTTCTGGTAAGGGAACTGGGTCTCGGAGAGACTCGCTTGCAGCCATTGAGTTTTTGAACCAGGTTTTCCTGAGTCCAGATCTACCACTATCCACCAGGCTGCATTGCCTTTTGATAGTTCACATGAGAAACAATTGATTCTGCCCGGCCACAAGGTCAGTATGGAAAATCCCGATGGAAACCGAGTTCCAGAGCAGACGAGGTGATCGTCTTCCCTCACTCCCACAGCACTGCCCTGGGTGGACCTCTTTGGCAAGAGAGCAACCAGAGCCCATGAAATGAAAATTAATTAAAGAAACATGGGAGTGTTTAACAACTAAAAGAGAAGATTTAAGGCAAAATATCTCAGCTGCCTTTTATCTCCAAGAAGAACTAGAGGAGAGAGTGGGGACCAGTGGGAAAACATTCCAATAAAGCAGTTTTGCTTGTTACTTTAAGAGGAAACATTAATATACATTTGATGTTCTTCAAAAGCTCATTGAGCTGCCTTGAGAGAAAGGGAACTCCCCATTGCTGCTTGTCCATTTGGGGGAGGATATTCCAGGGGAGATTTCTGCTGAGGGATTCTTTGGGCTGATGCTCCCCCAACCCTGAAATTTAGTGAGAAGCAAGTGTGATCTTTCCTTGCTACATCTTTGTTTTGTCAAAAAGAATCTGAGGCCCCCAGAGGGAATGAGCTGTGTGGGGTCACATAGCTAATGAATTGGGGAGCCCAGACTAAACCCAGGTTTCTCACTTTCACTGTGGAAAGAATCCAGCACTTGAATTTGTCATTACCTCTTTTATCAGTGTCCAGAAATGGAAGCTCAGTGCCCTCCATCAATTGCCTGTCTTGTGGATTAATTTCATCAAGATGATAGAATCCATCCCCCAAGTTAAAACAAGATTTCTCCATTTTAAGTGGCTGGGTGAGGAAGATACAAAGAGCTTATTATCTCACAAGTGGAGACAATGTATACATAAATAGATACCTATAAAATGGATGCAAGATAGATAATTTAGAAGAAAAGGCCTTTCCTTCCTTTCCTTGGAAATGGAAATGGAATGGAAGGATTGGAGACAGGAAGACTTCCGTACACAAGATGGGGCTTGAGTTGAGTCCAATTTAAATCCAGCGATTTTAAAACGTGGAGGTGAGCATGAAGTGTGTTTGTTTTTCTTGCTTTCTCAATGGGGGGTGTAGAAGGAGGAAATAAAAGAAGTGAGGAGGAAAATAATGACCTGGAAATAAAATTGAAGGGAAAAAATAATCCCAACTCTTACAGTATCCTGGTCAAGATATATAACCTCCAGGGGCAGCTAGGTGGCGCAGTGGATAAAGCACCAGCCTTGAATTCATGAGGACCTGAGTTCAAATTTGATCTCAGACACTTAACACTTCCTAGCTGTGTGACCCTGGGCAAGTCACTTAACCCCAGCCTAAAAAAAAAAAAAAAAAAAAAAAAAGATATATAACCTCTGAGCTCGGTCTCATCTGTAGGGATGATATTCATGGAACCTACTTTTATCAAAATTGTTGTGAGGCTCAAATTAACCATTCATTTTTATTAATATATTTATTATGCTGTGTTAATAAATGGCTATAATAGTTATTAATGATTAATCCTTATTAACAATGTAAATCACATTGCAAATTTTAAAGTGCTTTTAAATTTTTTTATTAAGCTAATTTCCTTCTATAATAGAAAAATAAATTTTAACCAATGATCAAGAGATCTAGATCCAGTTTCTTCTCTACCACTTGCCTAATACTTGTGTGGCCATGAGCTAGATAGCTCACCTGCTTTCATACCTCAATCCTCATCTGCAAATAGGAATTGGACTGGAAGAACTGTAACAATAGCATTTGTCTAGTGCTTTAAAGTTGGCAAAGTGCTTTTACAAGTAGATGCTATTATTATTCCCAATTAGCAAATAAGGAAACTGAGACAAGCAGAAAGGAAGTGATTTTCCCAGGGTCACCCAGCTAATGAAGTGTCTGATTTCACTTTTGCAATATCCCTCAAATACATCCACCCCATTGGGTCCCCTGACACTGCCACTATCCTCATGCACGTCCTTATCACCTCATGCAATTATTGCAACAGCTTGCTGGTTGTTCTGCTTGACTCAAAACACTCCTCTCTCCAATCCATCCTTCCTTTCACCATTAAAGTGGTTTTGCTAAAGTGCAAATCCTGCCCTCTCACCACCTTACTCGGTAAACTCTGGAGGGCTCCCTGGGGCCTCCAAGATTAAATATAAAATCATGTTTCTGACATTCAAAAGCCAAATGACCAAGCCCCCTCCTGCCTTCTCAGGCCATTTATACCTTATTCCCCCTATCTGCCCCTCATGTTTAGAATTCTCCCCCTTCTCTGTTCTAACCATTGATTTCCCATGATTCCTTTGAGTTCCAACTAAAATCCCACATTCTACTAGAAGTCTTCCCCAACCCTTCATAATTTCAGGGCTTTCCTTCTGTTTATTCTTTCCTATTTATACTGCATATAGCTTTTTTGTATGTTTGCATGTTGTTTCCCCCAGTATATTGGGAGCTCTTTGAGGGATGCTTCTGTCTGTTCCCTCTTTGTATCCTTTGTATCCTGTAAGTGCTTAATAATTTGTTCATTGATGTCAGCTTTGAACTCAGATTTTCCAGTCTTCAAGTCCAGCACTCATGTGCTCAGCTATTGTGTCACCTAAATTTTCTGTATCGTGGGTCTCTGGCTTTTGGGAAAATCTTAGGGACACCCTGTCAGAACATATATTTTTTTTAATTTATGAAATAAAACTCTTACAAAGGAATCAATTGTATTGAAATAATAATTAAAATATTTTAGAAAGTTCATGGGTCCCCTCCCCACAGATTTAAGAACACTTGGACTAGACAGTTTCTAAGATCCCTTCCAGCTCTTATGTTTTAGGATGAATCAAAGACAAACATGACACCATTTCCATTTCCGACTTTTATTTTAATGTGAAACTTTAGTTTCTTTCAAGCAGATGAAATTGCAAATGAATAGATAGCTTTCTTACTTGGAGGATACTGGAGTGAGGGAGAGGCATAAGAGATTCACTAAGACTTAAGAAAAAGGAAGGAAATTTGCCTACACGTATCCCATCCCCTTCCCGATTGATCTTTCCCTTGTTCATGTGATTAAGAAGCTTGGTGCTACTGTGTACTACTACAGAGAAGCAAGAGTGGGTTGTGAAATGAAGGGCCTCAGGTTGGGGAAGGGAAATGGATGTTTCTCCACAGCCTAAAATGTAAATAGTTAGGTACTTACTTTGGGGATAGGGATTCACTTCCCCATGATGGGTTAAGAGAACAGGTTGTTTGTCCCAATACTGCCTCTTAGTCATAGGCTGATGTTTCAGTTTTGAGTATCAAGATGGGGATCTAACTTGGGCCCAAAAGAAAATGGAATTTGGGGTTTCTGATTGCGAGGAGCAGGGGAAGAAGACAGGGAAGGGATGGATGAGTCTGTGGCTCCTAGGGTTGGGTAAACCAGAACATTCAAGCGGCAGCCATGCAGTTTGCAGGTCTGGGACTATTTGATTTTAATTAGCTCTTGCTCTTCTTATTTCCTCTTAGATTACTGCCAAGGGAGAGAAAAAGATGTGAAAGGTTAAGGCCTCACAACTCAGGATCCATCCCATCCAGGAGAGCCCCTCCTCCCTCCATTTCCTCCTCCTCTGCATGAGTTTGGTTGGCCGGGATTAGGAACAGCCCTGAAGGAGTCTACGGGTCCCCTAACCTACCTGCTTAGGAAAACCCAGTCCAGAGGAAAACATCTCTTCATCCAAGGGACCTGAAAGTAGAGCAAGCAGCTGGTTCTTGACTGAGCCAGCCCAGGACTAGACCTGCCTACTCTAACAGAGCCCAGGGACAAAGAAGATGCCGAGTTAAGTCCATTGGCCCAGGCCGTTGATGAGTGCTTAGAGATGGGCAGTGAGTGCATGTGGGGGTTAAGCACAGACCACAGGACTGTGTGCAGTAGGCAGGTATAAGAGGGCCTCCTTCCCCCAAATAACGTGCTTACCACTGCAGGTGTGGCGACTGTGGCTCTTGGTGTGGGGGACCTCGGTGCCATTGGGGTAGACACACCAGCACAAACCAGTGCTGCCATGACACTGGAGGGGCTCATAGTTGCCATTTTCGTCGCACTTGGGGCAGAACATGCCCGGGTGGACGGGAGGAACACGGCTCGCCTCAAGCTGGCATTTGGTCATAACTGAAGCAATAGTTTTGGAGACACATGATGAGCTTGGGGGCCCACCCAGGGCCCCCTCTCAGCTTCTCACCAGGAACAGTAACCCACACACTAAGCAGAGCCCAGATTACGACTAGCCCAGAGCCTTCCAGAAGGTCCTAGTGCTGGATGAGGAAATGGGCCAAGAGCAGCCCAGCAAGTAAAGAAAAAGGAGGTTGAGGGGTGGAATTTTAGACTTTAACTCTTCTCTGAAAATAATAGGGTGGTAGACCCCAAAGAGACCCAAGAGTCCATTCAGTCTGATCACCTCCACAAAATGGTCCCTACATGTGTAAGGTAGGTTTATAACAAATATGAATGGAGAAAATTCATGCGATTCTCCAGAGCAGAACACATCTTCAGCCACACAGCCAGTAAGCAGTGCAGAGATGGTAAGATCCCCTTACTCTACTAGAGCAAGAAGCTTCCTTGAAGGCTCATGGCCAAAAAAGGTGCACGTGTTTTAAGATCATTCAATGACAGAGACATATTCAAGTGACTTTAAAGATCTTTGAGACTCAACTGTGTCCATACCAGTGATATTCTTGATGGACAGTTGTGATATGAAAGAACTAGATTTTTTTCTGCTTGGCTAAGAGTCTTGTGTTGGAAAAATTACCAATTATCTTTCCAAAAGTAGAATGGATTATTTGGTGATAGTGGAGATTTTCAAGAAAAGAATGGATGGTCATTTGGGGGGTAATTTGTAGAGGGGCTTCTTATATTGTACAGGGCTTCCAAGGTCTTCTCCAACTCTCCAATTCCTGTGATAGTCTGATTTCTTCATTTTATAAACTTCCTACTTGCCAATGTCATAAAGGTGAAAGTGTCCCAATTTTACCCGACACAGGAAAGGCCATGGAAGAACAGGCCTGGCAATAGACTGCCTTCCTTTTCTTCATATCCTTGGATTACTGCATAGGACTTGCCCACAGTAGGTATATGATTAATAACCACTAAGTTCAATTAAACTGACCTAACCCTAGCCATACAATAGTGCCCTAAACTCAGAATCAGAAGGCCTCCATCATTTGAATGTAGAAGGCATGGGAAATTATTCTAGAATCCAAGATGAGTCCTCTTTACTGAAGATCTTGTAAGAGAAGACTGAAAAACCATTTCTCAAGGAATTGTAAGAGAAAATTTTCTTCATCAGGCTTCTGAGACCCCTTCCAACTCCAAAATTCTATGGCTGAATTTGAGTGGCAAGAATGCTCATAATCCCTACTACCTTATAAAATGGTGAGCAAAGTGGTCTATAAACTGCCAAGTGCTATAAGCCACAAGAATAGGAGAATTAAAGAATGTTAGAGTTGTAAAGAAAGCTTCCAAGAAGAAGGATGGAATCATGGGAAAAGCTCAGTCAACTGAATAATCATCAAGTATCTGGGATCTCTCCCCACCCATCCTCCATATGCTCTAAGGGAAATCATACTTGCTTCTCATTCCTCCCACTGTCTTAATACCTGAGCCTATAGGTTGGAAAGAATTCACTTGTTAAACTTGTGCATTGGGAATTCAGGATGGGGGTGGTGAATAGAGTTGAAGCTCAAGTTGAATCAGGAAAAGCTCCCAGTGATTTCTTGCTAGGATTCCCTTTAACTTCTACCTCAACCTCCTTCCTTTAATACCTTTCTGAAGAGGCTCAGTCTTTTTTTCGACATTCTCTTCATTGGGCTTCTTGCTCATCTCAAACAGAAGCCACTGGTGCATCCAGTTCTCAAAATTCTGGGATGAGAAGAAGGAGATAACCTTTTAATTCCACTCAGAAATTCAAAAGTGTTCTTCATCATACAATCCTACTCCAAGGGGACAGAGAAGGGGAAAGTAGAGAAGAGGCTGGCTGGAATTGGGTTAGGGGGAGAGGAATTTAATTAGAGAACAGGGAAATCATTTCTTTTGGAGAGGTTGAAAGGAATCCTCCATGGTCTGACAGCCCCATCTAAAGCCAAGTTTCTCCCAGGTACTTTCCCTTCCCACTCCCCAGCTGTAGTTCTGAAGTTGAAAGATAAAGGATCCCTGACCTTCCAGTTCTTGGTTTCCATGTTGTTCTTGAGTTGCTTCATGTTCTCCTGAAAGCTTTTGGTCAACTCAGGGAAAGACCTTCTGGGATCAGACTGCTACAAGAAGCCAAGGAATCAGAGGGAAAGTTAATAAAAGGCCAGAAAGAACAATGTCCCTCCTCTTTTCATCACCTCACACCTAGACTATTGTGTCTTTCTGGTTAGTCTTTCCCCACTTCAGTCCATCTTGCACACAGCCATCAAAGTGATCTTCCAAAAGTGAAGATCTGACCATGTCACTCCCTTACTCAATAAACTCCCATGGCTCCCTATTACTTCCAAGATCAGATACAAAATCCTATAGCTTTTAAAGTCCTTTACAACCTGACCCCTTCCTACTTCTTCAGTCTTTTTGGACTTTGCTCTTCCACATGTAGCCTTCTTGCTATTCCTTAAGCATAATACACTCATCTCTTGATTCCACGAATTTTCATTAACTGTCCTCCAAGCTTGGTTCTCTCTATCTCCACATCTTCATCTCCTAGCTTTTTTCATTTTCCTTCAAGACTCAGCTAAAATCCTACAAATAATATATATATATATATATTTGGTTTTCCACTTATTTTGCTCCCCATTAGACTGTGAACTTCTTGAGGTCGGAAATAGTTTTTTCCTTTCCTAAATTCCTGGCACTTAGCACGGTGGCTATCATAAAGCAGAAACTTAACCAATTCTTGTTCACTCGTCTTCTCTACTCCACTTCTCTCATGGAGGAATCCCTGATCCACACTGGGATGAAGTATAAACCCTTGACATTTCTCCTGAGGGATCCCCAGAAGAGGTTCAAGTGATGGTATTTGGGAGTGAGAAGATCAATCCTCACAGGGAGGAATGGAATTAGGCTCCCAACCTATGGCATAAGAAACAGACTGATAATGGGATTTCCTACCAGTAACAGGTACTTCACTTGGTCCTTGGTATTATTTCCAATTTTGGTCAAGTCCTGTAATAGAAAATGGAAAGTCAATAGGAGAAACAGCCTGCAAATTGCTTTGACTCTTGGGGGGTTGCCAAAAGTTGAAAGGAGAAACAGTAGCCTCACTCCCCTCATCACTAAAGACAATGCAGCCCTTTAAATGTCCTTTGGGACAGTTCTCTTCCTCAGGTGCTAGATCTCAGAGCCTCCTCCCAGCCCCACTATAACTAGATAGTATTTGTAATCTCCCTAATCCCATCCCCCAAATCCTTGTCATCTCAGCCTCTTTATCATCAATATATTTGATCAGATCTTTCCTCTAAGGGGAGGTTTTTTTTGGTGGGAGAGAGTGAGAACAATGTGAGGTCCTTACCATGGATGGGAGGTTCTCAGGCTCCAATTCTCTCATAAGCATGGGTGTGGCCAGTCGCAGTTTGTTCATTGGAAAGGAGGCTACAAGAGAAGGAAAGACTTGAGTCCTAAGAAGGGGCTCTAAGTAGTAGCTCAGGTCAAAAGAGATGGAATTTGACCATCCCAGAAAACACTCAGGCCCCAAGATCATATGAGAGCACTCTTTCCAGTTCATGGCTTTGCACTCATTTCCCTAAGCTATTTACTCTAGGGATACAGGGAAGAAGGAAGAAAAACAGTCTCACCTTTAGGGAGCTTCATCTTCAGAGACTCAAGCTGTAAATTCTGGGAAGTGACCGTAAGCTTGTCCAACCTCCCCTGCTGCTGGTACACAAAGTAGACGGTTGCAGCTTGGCCAGCAATGAGCAGGGCCACCAGCACAGAGAAACCAGTGTAAAAGGCTCCTTGGTTACAGGACCTGCAAAGTCAAGAGAGCTCGTTTAGTGAGGTGGAAGGGAATCAGGGAAGAAGTCGTATGCAAGAGTAGAACCCTGAATCTGGGGAACAAGAGAGCTGGATGGCAGCCCTGCCACCTCCAAGCTTCAGTTTCATCCTCTGCAGTGTGACAAGGGTAACCTCAAAGATCCCTTCTCATTCAAACATGTGATTATCTGATGTTAAGGTTCTGAGATCTGAGAGTATAAATGGGGGTCTCTTCCTTGATTAGACCATTCTCTTCTCAATCATTCAGCCATGTGAAGAAAGGATAAATCCTGTACAGCTAATGTGAAGGGAGGAAGGGGCAAGGCAGAGTTCAGAAATTAAAGGGGAAATTCCAGCCTTTTCAAAGGAGAAGGTAAAGATATCCAAGTTAATGAGAAAAGGGAAGGAAATGAACAGAGAAAAACTGGAGAAGAGCTTGTGATACTTGGAAAAGAGAAGTATGGGGAGGGGGAGACAGCTCTGTGAGGAACTGAAATCCTCAGAGGAAGAGGGAGAATAAACTTCTCGTAAATACATAATACTGGGGAAATGGACTAGCAATCAATCAATAAATATTTATTAAACACAGTCACTGTCTTAAGTTCTGGGGATGCAGAAAAAGAGGCAGGAGTTAGTTCTTGTCCTCAAGGAGCTTACAATCTAATCAGGAAGACAACATGCAAACAAATATATACAGGATAATTAGAAGATGAATAATTAACAGAGGTAAGATACTAAAATTAAGAAAGGTTGGGGAAGGTTTCCTGTAGTTCAATCCCTAATATTTTTTATGTCATAGATTCTTTTGGCAGTCTGATCAAACCTTCTCAGAATAATAGTTTTCAAATCATAAAATATAAATATATAGTATTACAAAGGAAGCCAATTATATTGAAATACAGTTATCCATCTAGGTAATTATCCATCCATCTATCTATCTATCTATCTATTTTTAAAAATGAGTTCCCAGACCCCAGGTTAAGAATCCTTGAACCTGATACTATTTAAGGTCCTTTACACCTCTGACATTCTGACTGGATTCCAGCGAAGAGCCAACTTCAGAAGTTTTCTCCCCACAGTAGAAATCGTAGGCAACCTAAGGCTAGGAAGACCATAAAAACTAAAACAGTGAACAGTGCCAAAGACTGCTCCATACATAGCCCACTCCTCCCTGGAGAAACAAGAAACTGGGCCCACCAGGGAGCTGGAAACACCTCAAATAAAACAAAATAAACTTTGCTATAGTGAATTCAGTAGGGAACCCAAATATTGGAGCAAGGACTTGGCAAATGATATGGATTAAGATAGACAACCTTCTCTCTGTCAGCAGCACAGAATTCTAAAACCTCAGAACTAGGAGGGATTTCAGAGTCAACAAAGATTTAGTTAGTGTTTACTACTCAAGAGGCATAGAAGATACAGAAAAAGGCAAAAATCAGTTCTTGCTTTTAGGGACTTACCAGATCATTTATTCCAACCTTCCAATTAGTCTAGAGATATCTCCCCTCATTAAATGTCTTTAGATAAAGGCTGGGTGACCTCTTGGTATAGTATGGTAATTTTTGGTTTTGAAATGGCTCAAAATGATGAAGTTTTATGAGTTATCCTTAATTATTAATAATGCTGTTGCTAGTATAAAGCCAATATCACCACTTCCACAAATCATGTCTTCAGTAGCCTGAATGGTTACTTCTGCTTAATCTCCTGAGCTTCTCAAGCATATCAATTCTTGGTTTCTTCAAAACTTTCATCTGCCTGGCTATAACTGATGTCATACCCATCTGATTCACTGATTAGTCACAAAAACCCTCAAATTATTTTGAAGTCACTGTCTAGTTTGGGAGTGGGGGATGCTTCCCCCTTTGTCTACCTTATGGGGAAAAAAGGCAAAAACTCTCAGAGGTTGGGAAAACAAAGGAGAATAGATGCAGATTCTCTTCTCTTCCCCATCAGCCAAGCCTATGAAGCCAAGAATATGTGGTTTGCCTTGGGATAGTAAAGGACTTCAAAGCAGAGAACTTGGGTTCAAATCCTCATACTCTGCCAATTAGTCTCTGCTTGATTATAGTCTTTCACCTTCAGCTTCTATTTAGCCATCTCTAAAATGAGGTTGGACTAGATGGCCTCTGAGGCCACTTTGGTCTCCAAAAATATGACTCTATGGTGTCAACAATCTCAATCCATATTTTGGGGGCCTTTTTAACTTTAAATCTTGGTATGGAGAGATTATGTTTTAGGCTTCTGACCAGACCAGCCCCACCCTGGGTCTTCAGCTTGATCTGTTCTTGGTTATCTAGCTCCAGGTCTCCCCCTGGAGGTTACAGTAATAAAGTTTATTCTGGCTGCATTTCTGATTGGGAACTTCTCAGAAAACCTTTTTACTTGGTAATCCATGACATCATAAATCAAATCTTGTTCTGATTTGTTCCTGACTAATTTCTGGGCACCTGTCCAGACCAAAGGAGGTTGGAGAGCTTCCAAATGTTCATTTAGAAAGGGGATTTGAAGAGGGAGAAACAAGTCTTGTAACGGGGGAAGGGAAGAAACCAAACTGGAAAAAACTTAATCACTGTCCATTCAGTGAATTTTGGGTGAGGCTGAGAGAATGAATAGGTTTCCATGAGTACCTTTAAATGGGGGGAAAATGCCTTATTTCTTTGCCTAGTTAAATTCCATCAACAAGCTTGTCACCATTCTCCCTTCTCTCCCTCAGACCTAATTGAACTATTGATTAGTTTATTTCAGACAAGATGAGGTAATGTGGTTTAGTAGTTGGAAGTATATAGTTTGGCATCTGATGGCTTGGATTGAATTCTTCCAACCACTTACTTGCTATGGAACTCTGAATAAATCACGTAACTTCTCTGGAACTCATTTTCCTTATCTATAAAATGAGGGTGTTATAGATGATTATTGTTATAGATAGATATAACATATAGATGTTTCTCAGCTGAAAAAGCTATGGGCTTGTGATGCAAATCACTATCCTACCACACAAGGCCCCCTAAAATCTGACTTCAACTTGCATCTCCCAAAAATCCTTTAAAAGCCTCTTCCATTTTAGCCACACTATTTTCCTCACTAGAACCTGAGCAAAATGGAAACCATTCTTCCTATCGCCTAGCAAAACATTTTTTAAACTTAATTTTTTTTTTTTTTTGCAAAATATGTATGCAAAGTCACTCAGCTACCTCACTTGACCTATCCACCTGCTTAGATTCTGAACATAATCTCGGAGAGAGATTTTTCTAGCTTGACTTCAAATTCCTTCCTTTTCCCACTTCTCCTCTCCAATCTTGGTCCCTAGCCTGTCTTCCAAACATCCTACCCTCTCCTCCACCTCCACCCCATCTTCCAAAAAAGGAAACAGACAACAGAATGAACCAATAAAAATTAGGTTGGTTAGTGACATCATAAGTTGCTAGGTAGAACTATTTCTGAAAGGCTCCTGATTTCACAGATGATTTCACAGATGATTTCAGAAGAAACAGAGCAAACCCACATTTTCATTTTTTTTCTAAAAAGAATGTATAGTGTCTCCTCTGGACATGAATTTATAACACTGATAGATCATGTTATAATTAATATACAGATGATATAAATTCAATTAGGTCTTATGAATCTGAGTGTTTAACTAGTTCTGAGCCTAGGTTAGGGAATTAGCAGACCTAAATGATCCAGTCCTTTCCCTCTCTGGGTCCCAGTTTTCCTTCTGAAAAATGAAAGTATGATATCCAAGGACCCTCATAGCTCTAATTCCATCATTTTTTTTTTTAGGAGTAAGATGCAGACAGTTTTGTTTTTTTTTTTTCTAAATTTTGTGTAACCTATTCCCTCCTTTAAACAAACATTTGATTTTTTAAAAATCTCTACAATTCTGTTTTTTTGGATTTTCTTATTTACAGGACATAAACAAATGTATAGGCCCCTTATTTGTCCCATATCCTGTTAAAAAAAGCTTTAAGAGTTCGTAAATTAGAGATTGTGAGGCTGGACACGAGAAAACGTTCATATATTGAGCCTAGAATGGACTTGAGGTGTCACCTTGGTAACCATGACACTCTAGCAATCTTTCTGAATCCAGACTGAAAATCATGGGGGACTTTCACAGGTCGTGACTTCAGCAGTCTATTTGGTTACTCCATGGATAACAGCCTTCTGAGCTTCTCAAGCATACCAACCGTTTTGGCTTCCTCAAAATTCCCATCTGCCTGGCTACAGATGACATCATACCCTTCTAACTCTCTGATTGACTGGCCACAGGAACTTGTTATTTGGGGGGTCGATGTCTAAAAGCTTTAGTTTGCAGGAAAGGAGGAGAATAGGGATTCTGACCCTTGGCCTGTCTCCTGAAAAAGACCACACTACTTTTATGGGGATTGGAAATATGCAAGAGACCAGATACAATGACCTAAAGATTATAGTCAGAATTAAAGGAACAATGCCCCATGGGAAAGGTTTGCACGAGGATACCAAAGCAACAGAAAGCAGTGGAGAGGGAAAGAGAAAGATGCATTACTATTAGAGGTAGAGATTTTTTTTGGGGGGGGAGAAGGAGAGGACATTCCTCCCCTGGGAAGTAACAATGAGGAACTATGAGAAGCATCCTAGGAGAAAGTCCCCAAATAAATGCCTGGTCCCTAGGATTTGGGCCAAGAAAATTCTGAGGGGGTGAGGGTGAGGGTAAGGAGTGGGGAATCCCCTGAGATTCAGAATAGAATTAGAAGATAGAAGCAGTAATGGGTAAACAGGAAAGTCAAAGCTGTCCCTTCTAGAAACCTGTAAAGTAAACATAATATTCATGGTTCCTGCTCATGGAATGGTTTAAAAAAAAAAAAAAAAAGCACTTTACAAACCTCAAGTTGCTATTAGAAATGCGTGCTATGGGCTCTGAAACAATGCATTTCTAACAAAGGAAGCAGTGGAAAGGCCACCGTGTGAGCCCTGGCTCTACTACTCACCTGTAGCATGAAGGGGTCAAACTAGTCAAGTGCCTAGACCCTTTTCATTTCTAAATCTTTGAAGCTTATTACCCACCAACCTAAACTGCTTCTGAAACAAGAAAATAGAATATTCTTTAAAAAAAAAAAAATAGAAGGGAGGAAAGAAGAAAATCATCTGTTTTGAGTCCCAGTGAGAATACCTCATCCTTTGAGCTGGTTCTGATTCCCTTCAACTCCATTGATTAGGAGAAAATTCATTCTCTCTGTATGTCTCTCTCTCTTTATCTCTCTCTGTCTCTGTCTCTGTTTTTCTGTCTCTCTCTTTCTCTCATCTATCTGTCTGTCTATCTATTTCCCTGTCTATCTATGCTATATGGCTGGCTAGACAAACATATAGACATTGCATGTTAGATTAGATTTTCTCAATCCCTTCCTATTCTGAGATTCTATAAAGAATGATGATTATTTTTTTATTTTTAAAATTACTATACCGGTGTTGTCCTCCTGCGCTTCCTCCCAGCATGGGCTGCTGCTCATGATTGGAGATGAGGTCTCGCTGGTCCTCCATCGTAGGTGCAGCTGGTTTGCTCCTCAGAGTCTTCAGCTGCTGCTGGTCTGACTTCCTCTGCTGTCCTGGGTTCTCTAACCCTGATATTCCCAGGTCAGTTCTTCAAATAGATGCTGAAGAGAATTTTGATTTGTTCAGAGAAAAGGCCAACCCACCCATTTAGTAGAAGTGAAAGTCTAAGTTGGAAATACCCAACTCAGCTCTTGCCACCCCTCTCCCCACTTCAGTGGACAAGAAAGAAGGGGAGTTCTTGATTCAGGTAGGGAGTCCTGTCATCCCATTGGCTGAGCCAGCAGCATCACTTGCTTCTAGGCAGATCTTTATGAAGAGAGAGCTCTTTGGACCATTAGAAAAATAGAGATAAGGAAAAGCCAAACTAATTCCTGCTTCCAGAAACAGTGCTAACCCATGGAAAGGCAATTTCTTTGACTCCCCCACTTTGAGATTGGCAGGGACAGAAAGAACTAATATGTGACTATGAATCCCTTGTCTTCATAACTCAGTTTCTTCCCTTGTAAATGAAGGATTTGGCCCAGAGCATCTCTAAGGTTTCTTCCATCTCTGACATTTAGCACCTAAGTAGTATGCTCAATAAATATTTTACTGATTGACAAACACTCTGTTGTATAGTTTTTTTTTTCAGTTCTGACATTTTGTTCTAAGATTCTGATACCCATCCTTTAACATCTCTTCTATTTCTGTCATTCTATGTTAGACAAACCCTTTAAACTCCAAACAGTCAGTGCTACATGGTTCCTTCCAGATCTGCTATTCTAAAAATTCATAGAATTTCAAGATGGAGTGAGCTTGCAGATAATATAACTCATACTTCTTATTTTACAAAGGAAAAAACAGGCCTAGAGAGGGAAAGGAAATTGACTGGGCTCATGCAGATAAGATTATGCCTCTAGAGCTGAAAGGGAACTTAGAAGTCATCTGGCCCAACAACAGATGAGGATATTAAGGTCTAAATAATTCCAATGATTGACACAGGGTCACCCCAACAGTAAATAGGATTTGAATCCAGGTTGTGTAACTTGAAATCTACTCTCTTGCTATTGGGCCATGTTAACTCCTGTATCTCAGCTAGGGAAACTGCCCCATTCTAAAAACTTCTCCCAGAAGGAGGAATATATTATAGAAACCTAAGGCCACTAAAGTGTATCTGATCCATGGGTCTTCAAGTTTTAGGATCACTAGAAGATATAAGTGGATTGGGTAATTCTACACAAAAGGGTCATAAAATAACCCAGGATGCCAGAACATGCCACGGGAGCTTTTAATGTCTGGGGCCCCTGTTTCCCTATTCTCCTAGTGGAGAAGCCTCTGTTGACTCACAGGAAGAGGTTCTTTACAAGGCAAAGGAGGGCAATGGGAAGATGTGGGGGTCTAGGATATTGCCAATCCCTCATCACTCATATCTGACTAGATGTAGATAGCACTGGGTTGTAAAGAACTTCTGAAGTACCAAAATAGGTTCTTTCCACCTCTCTAACATCCTGCTGGTTTTAAGCAACTAATTTAGATTCTTCTGATTCCTTTGGTTCTGGAAGATTAATGAGGTTTAGGTAAGTCCTAATAGGTTGGACAGTTTGCTGACAAGGGGCAAAAACTGTCCCCATATTTTCCTTCAGCTTCTTGTGTAATTGTGTTTCTAAGAGGCAATATAATCTCTGTGTGGATACAAATTCTTCCATTTTTAAATTTTTTTTTTTTTTTTTTTTTTTTTTTTTTACTTTGGGACACAGTGCTTTGTCTTAGTAGAAGCTAAATAAATGTTTGCACATTTGAATGAAGGAACTATACTTGGGTACCCTGTGGAAGCCAGTTGTATTTGCAGCTAGTCCTTAACCCCAAAGTGTGGTTCAGGTCCCATGTTATGTTTGGTTTCCTCAACCTTACAACTTCAGAGTGTTACACATTACTATGTGTGGGGGGAGAAAGGAGGATCTTTTTCTCTAATCTTATCCCTTACCTTTCCAAGTCCTAAGATGGAGCATGAACTTAGTTTGCCATTTAAAAAACCCTATGAAGAAACCACCAACCTCCATTTTGAAGGTGAGGAAGCATGACTCTCCCAAAGTTTCAACAAAACTAGGCTGGGAAAGGAGAACAAAGTCTCTTTGACCACTCTCCGAGATTAGACAATCCTCAAGGATTTTCTTTTGCATTTAGTTGGGGGGGAGGGGAAGTGGTTCATAGTTAAGTAACAAACTGCCATCTGGACTATCGATCTGACTGTGTTTATAGTAATGGAGATGGGATTTCCTGAACCACTCACACTCTTTCCACTCCCCTTGTAACTAATGGCAGGCATTTAGGAGCCAGTAGCCAAGGTTAAGGAATCAATCTGGAGGTTAGGCAGCCCATCTGGAGTTTTTTCTTCCTGAGTGCAGCATTTTAAAAGAAACATTGACAAACTGGAATCTATTCAGAGTGGGGTGGCTAGAAAAACTGGATTCCAATGAGAAATGATTAAAAGTGACCTCCTTTTCCCTCCTTTATATGGCTTTTTTTTTTAAGGTATATATATATTAGTTTTATCAAAATAGTAGCCAAAACCCAATTCTGTTTGCTTCTGGTTCCCTTTTTAATCTTTCTTTGTGTTTTGGATTGACCATAGTCACCATTTTTATTGTCAAGCAGTTCTCTTCATATGTAGATACTTCTGATTCTGCTTATTTCACTCTATTCCCTTCTATACAACTTCCCTAATTTCTCTGCATTTTTTGTACTTGCCATTTCTTATGGTAAAATAATATTTTATGGCATTTGTATACTTTAGTTTGTTCAGCTCTTCTCCAATTATTGGTCATATGGATTCTTTTCCGTTTGCTCTTATGAAAAAAAAAAAAAAGCTGCTATGACTATTTTTATTCAGATAGGTCTTTCTCTGCCACCCCCCCACCCCCACTCCCCAAAGGAGCTGTTCTCTTCTCCAGGCTAAACAGCTTGGAGAAGAAAAGACTTAAGAAAATATTACAGCTGTCTTCAAATATTTGAACGACTGTCACAAAGAAAAGAGAGTAGATTTATTCTTTGTGAGCCTATAGGGCAAAAGTAGGATCCATAAATGGAGAAAGCAACAATAGGCTTACTATAAGGAAAAAAACTCTATTAATTGTGAATGTTTAATAATAAACTGATCTTCCTTCCAAAATAATCTGGCAGTTATCATTAGGAGTGTTCAAGTAAGGGCAGAGTCAGGAATTCCTAGAATGGCACACTAAATGACCCCTGAGGTCCCTTTTCATCCTTAGATTCTATGAATATAAGGTATTAGACTGAGGCCTGGGTTAGAGATCAAAAGGATGTGTGTGTTGGGGGAGGGGGTAGTGTGATATCACTACCACAAAGGTCATACCCATTGAACTAGCTTCCCCATAGAAACAGTACCCACCAAGGTGAGAGCCATGTGAAAACAGACACAGAAGCCTAAGGAAAGACAAAACATACAGATTTCCCTTTTATATCATGACTTTCCCCATTGCAGTTTTAATATATCGCAAGTTAGCATAAGAAATTAAATGGTAATTTTTTTTTTGGAATTTTGTGGAAGCCACAGATGACACAAAAAAAGTTTAGAAATTCAAAATACACAAATATATGTATAGTGTTGTATAATATCAATATATTTTATCTTTTAATACCATAATAATTCAGACTTCTCTGATAAGGAGGGTCAAAAATTTTATACCTTCAAAGTATAAGGGATAACTAATTCTTTTAAAACCTTTCCCCCATGATGCATTTAAGTATTATTCTGTTCAGTTGTTTCCTAAAACATTCCTCTGCCCTTCAAACCTTAATGGCCAAGGAGCTCTAACATCCCATAAGGAGCAAAAAGTCTTCTGTGGTCACCCTCCCTGTTCCCAAGCTCTAGGAATTCCATCTTCCTTTTGTCTATACATAATAGTTATAATTTTTCATTCATATCTCTTTTCCCAAGGTTCCTTAAGCCAGTCTGTTCTTGCCCCAGAATGACAGCAATCAATCTTTGGAATGTTGCCACTTTCTCTGCCAAACATTCGTTGGGGATGGAATGGAAGAATAACCCTCCCAGCTTCTCTTAAGCTACTATTAATAATAATTCCCTATGCTAATAATAAGCTGATCAGACTACATCTGGAAGGTTTGAGGATAGAATAGAATGCATAGCATTCTCAGAGTTGGCACGAATGTCAGAGTTGAAGGATCTTAGAATCTAGTCCAAATAATGATTGCCATGTAGTCATCCATCAGTCTGTTAAAGTGGAAAGAGTACTGAATTTGATATCTGGGGACCTGGGTTTGAATTTCAATTTCAATCCCTTTCTCTCTCTCTCTGTCTCTGTCTCTCTGTCTGTCTCTGTCTGTCTCTGTCTCTCTCTCTCTCTGTCTCTCTCTGTCTCTCTCTCTCTCTCTGTCTCTCTCTCTCTCTCTCTCTCTCTGTCTCTTTCAGTCTCATATTCAGCAAAATGGAAAAGATGGTGATAAAAGAATTTTAAATGTAGTCCAGACTAGTCCAATATCTACCTGGCCAGAGGTAGTTGAGTCAGGAATCAACTAGCAATTTAATTTCAGAGTAAGGAGAACAGCTTTTAAGCAAAGCTCTCCTGGGAAGAAGGGCTTACTTGCCTGTGATAGGGATAGGTTTTTTAAGCATGAAAACTACAACAGGCTGAGCCACAAGACAGTCATTCTTAGGTCTTAAGTAAGTTCCCACATTTGGAGGATTTGGGGGACAATACAGACATTCTTCAATCCTATGGGAACAATTTCCAAGTTATCAAAATATTTGTGATTGGAGCAGATTGGGGCAGTGAATAGAGCACCAGCCCTGAAGTCAGGAGTATCTGAGTTCAAATTTGACTTCAGACACAACACTTCCTGGCTGTGTAACCCTGGGCAAGTCACTTAACCCCCAATTGCATCAGGAAAAAAAAAAATCATTGTGATTGCCTCAGATTGCCAGGGATATTGAGCTCTGTGATCATCTAGTGAGATACAGAACCAGAGTTCGGATGGCAGGTACAGAAATGCAGCACTTGGTTTAGTTCACTTAACAAATCTGAATCATTACATATTTTCATTGGAAATTCCAACAAATCTGAATCATTACATATATTATATTAAGTATTATTTTGCTCAGTTGCTTCCTAAAACATTCCTCTGCCCTTCAAACCTTAATGGCCACGGAGCTCTAACATCCCATAAGAATGACCTTCTGTGGTCACCCTCCCTATTCCCAAGCTCTTTGAATTCCAGCTTCCTTTTGTTTATTCATGTTTTTATTCATATCCCTTTTCCTAAGGTTTCCTTCTCTTTCCTTAAATTAATTTGTTCTAGCAATATATTGATTAATAAATCCCATGACTGAATTTGCCAGAGGGTGAGTTCAAAGGATTTTTGTTATACCAAACTCAAGATATAGCTTGCTTGCTGGTTCTTAGCTCTGGAAAACAGGATGTCTGCTAATATCTAGACAATGGAAATAATCAATGCTAGAGGGACTGCAGGAAGGCAATCACACAAATACATTATTGGCAGAGCTGTGGATTGGTCTAATAATTCTTGAAAGCAAATTGCTACAAAAAAAAAAAAAAGGAGTTAACTAATAAGTGTAGCAATTTGCTTAAAAAAAAAAAAAGTCAATATTCTTTGACTCAGATGTCCTGATGCTAGGCATCTATTTCAAGGAGGTCAAAGGCTGAGATTGACCCTCTATCACCAAATATTTATAGCACTACTTTTTGTGATAGCCCCAAACTGGAAACAATGTAGTTGCCCATTCCCTGGGAAATGGCTAAACAAAAGGTTATGTAATGTAATATGTTACATATAATGGATGTAATGGAATATCTGCATAAGAAAGAACAAATATGAGGAATTCAGAAAAATATGGAAAGACTTAGAATCAGGAAAACAATTTACAAAGCTATAGTGTGTAAATGGAAAAACAAAATAAAACAAACAACAAAAATAAACCCAAACCTAAAAACTGGATGATTCATAATTATAATGAGCCCATAAATCCTAGAAAAAAAGTTGAGAAAATGAATTTCCCTCTCTTCATTGAGAAGGTGGAGAACAATGAATATGGAATATTACATATGCCATCTGACATATTTGATATTTTGTTTATTTTTATTGAATTATTTTTCTTATTTTTCTCCTCTTTCTTTTTCCTCTTCTTTGTTACAAGGGATTCTGGGGAGGTAGAAGGAATAGAATTTATCTGGTAATCAGAGTGTCATAAAAACAAAAGCCATCAATAAAAATAAGATTAAAAGATATTAAAAATAGAGGCTTGGACTAGATACTCTCTGTAACTACTTCTAGTTCTAAATCTATGATCCCATGAGGTACTTGGAAGCCAGCAGTGATAGAAGTTATTAAAGTATATTTCCAGGTTATTAAAATCTTTATGATTTGGGCAAATTGGGGCAGATTGGGGCAGCTAGATGGCACAGTGGATAAAGCACCAGCCCTGAAGTCAGGAGGATCTGAGTTCAAAGCCGGCCTCAGATACTTAACACTTCCTGGCTGTGTGACCCTGGGCAAGTCACTTAATCCCAATTGCCTCATCAAAAAAAAAAAAAAAAAAAAAAATCATTGTGATTGCCTCAGGTTGCCAGGGATATTGAGCTCTGTGATTATCTAATGAGGTACAGAACCAGAGTTCGGATGGCAGGTACAGAAATGCAGCACTTGGTTTAGTTCACTTAGCAATTACAAGCACAAAGATTGTTATGTCAGGAGATGTGATTGATTACTTTCTACTGCCACATGTCAGCTGCAGTTTTAGTTTTTAGGTCAGGATCTTCTGAGAAATGAGGAAATACCTTCCAAGATAACCCATACCTTAGCTCTGTAGTCATAATTATTAGGAAACTTCCACTGACATCAGACCTGAATTTGTCTCTCTTCAGCTGCCATTCATTGTTCTGCTTTGTCCCCTCTATATCCAAATGAAACTAATAAAGACAGCTTTTATGACTTCCTTTGTTTATCCAAGCTAAAATTTTCCCATTCTTTCAGTCAGTTTTGAAGTGGCAAATTTGTCCGTGATCTTGTCTTAAGTCCCTTTATCATCTTGGTCCATTCTCCTCAGAATACTCCAGCTTTTTTTAATGTCTCCTAAGATGTGAACCTCAAACCTACAAATGTAATCTGATCCGAAAGCAAAAATACCACCTTTTAACACTATACCTTTCTTAAAGCAGCTTAAGAGGGAAGTAGGCAACACAGGGATAGAGCATTGGACTGGAAATAAGAAAGCCTGAGTTCAAATGTGACCTCAGAGTGTACTAGTTGTATTAACCTTCGCAAATCTCAATTTCCTCAGTTTCCTCATCTGTCAAATGAGCCAGAGAAGGAAAGAGCAAATCACTCCAGTATTTTTACTAGAAAACTCCAATTGGGGTCACAGAGACATAATTGAATAACAAGGTCAGTTTTTTGATTGTCATTATTGATGCATTTTGACCTTGCAGTTCACTAAAACTTTTGGGATGTCTTTGATATAAATTGTCCAGACAGACCTTTTTTTATCCTGTACTTGTGAAGTAGGATATGTAAATTCAAGTAAAGAATTTTACATTTATGCTTAATCATTTTCATTTTATTAGTCTCTACTTATACCCTATCCAGATTTTTTGGTACATGTCAGGTACATTAGTTATTCTTTCTAGCTTTGTATAATCTAGATAGGTGGTGCAGTACATAGAGTCCTGGGCTTGGAGTCAAAGCAACCTTAGTTCATAATCCAGCCTGAGACACTTAACTAACCATGGAATCCTGGGTAAATCAAGTAGTCTCTATCTCAATTTCCTCATTTGTAAAATGGAGATTATAACAGAATCTTTTCTCCAAGGTTGTTGTAAGGTTCTAATAAAAATAATATTTGTTTGTTTCCATTTAGTAGTATTTTATTTTTTCCAATTACATGTAAAGATAATTTTCAGTATTCATTTTATAAGATTTTTGAGTTTCAATTTTTTTTCTCTCTCCTTCCCTTCCTTTTCCCTTCCCAAGAGAACAAGCAATTTGATATACTTTATACATGTACAATCATTTTAAACATATTTCCATATTAGTCATGTTGTAAAAGAAAAACCAGAACAAAAGAAAAAACCACAAAAAAGAAAAAACATACAAAAAATGTGCAAATAGTATGCATCGATCTGCATTTAGTTTCCATAGCTCTTTCTGTGGAGATGGATGACATTTTTCATCCCAACTCTACTGGAATTGTCTTAGATCTCTGTAATGCTGAGAGGAGCTAAGTCTATCATAATTGATCATCATACAATGTAGCTGTGACTGTGTACAATGTTCTCGTGGCTCTGCTCACTTCACTTAGCATCAGTTCATGTAATTCTTTCCAGACTAAATAATACTTGAAAAGCTCTTGACACATAGTAAACACTATAGAAATGTTAACTTATTATCTATATATTTGTCAAGATGTGTCCTGTGAAAACCTCATTTGCATACTTAAAGAGAATTATGGAGATTGAATGTGGATTGAAGCATAGTATTTTTATCTTGTGTTTCCTTTTTCATGGATTTTTTCCCCTTATGGTCTGATTTTTCTTGTACAACATGACAAATATGGAAATATATTTTAAAGAATTGCAAATATTTAACCTATATCAGATTGTTTGTCACAGAGACATAATTGAATAACAAGGTCAGTTTTTTGATTGTCATTATTGATGCATTTTGACCTTGCAGTTCACTAAAACCTTTGGGATGTCTTTGATATAAATTGTCCAGACAGACCTTTTTTTATCCTGTACTTGTGAAGTAGGATATGTAAATTCAAGTAAAGAATTTTACATTTATGCTTAATCATTTTCATTTTATTAGTCTCTACTTATACCCTATCCAGATTTTTTGGTACATGTCAGGTACATTAGTTATTCTTGGGGAGAGGAGACATAGGGCTTGAAGAAGAGAGAAAAATCTAGGAACACAAAGTCTTACAAAAATGAATGTTGAAATCTATCTTTATATTTATTTGAAAAAATAAAATACTATTGAGAGAAAAAAAAAAAAGATGTGTCCTAGGCTTTTATTTGAGTCACTAATAAAATGTCAAGCTACAGAGCCAAGAGCAGAACACTTCATTGGAGACCTCCCTCCAAATCAGCATGATTAATGACCTCTCTGGGAGTTGGATCTTTCAACCTTCAGAATCCTCTGCTGGAAACTTTATATAATGTATGACTGAAATCTAACTTATTATGAGTATAGCATATCCTTCATCTCCCTTGTCCAAAATATAGAGTAGGATGTGACATAAGAGTTTTTCTTGATGAAATCACTTTGACTCAGTGAGTGTCACTTCCTTTTTTTGATGATCAGAAACTATCCCTTCAATATTATATAAGATTTTGCAAGGAACTGAAATCAAGCTGACTGGCATAGAGATTGCAGATTTCACACTTCCCTGATTTTGAAGAAGAGGCAATGTTTGCTTTTTCCTAGTTCTACAGTGCCTAGTACTACCATTAGCCATCATCAGTCACAGTCACCAGATATTTCAGATGTAGTTCATCTGGACATTCCTGAACTTAACGAAGGGCACTTATGTACTCTTTTAAAGTTTTCAGTTTCTGGCTACTATTTTTATTCTATCCTCAGTTCAGAGGACATTTTCCTTACAAAACAGAAGCGAAATAAACTCAATTCCTCCTTTTCATTGTCATTTATTATCCTTAGACCTACCTCTGACAAGTGGGATTTCCATGCTTTCTTTGATTTTATTCTCGCCCCTAACATCAACAAACCAAAAAATTTACCATCCTTAACTTTCATCTCCAACTTCAACTTATTTTTGTTTTTAACACTACTAGAGGACCTTATAGTTGTGGTTGATGCTGTTTAGTCACTTTTTAGTCCTGTCTAACTCTTCATGATTCCACTTGGGGTTTTCTTGGCAAAGACACCAAAATGGTTTGCCATTTTCTTCTCCAGCTCATTTTATAGATGAGAAAACTGAGGCAAACATCATTAAGTTACTTGCCCAGGGTCATACAGCTCAAGTGTCTAAGGTCAAATTTGAATTGAGGAAGGAAGGTATCTTCCTGACTTCAGGCTCAAGATTCTATCCACTACATCATCTAGCTGCCCTTCTTAAAAACAAACAAACACACACAAAAAAAAAAAAATACCATATATAAATGCTAGCTATTAGCAACATCTAGCTAGGTAATTTTTTTAAAAAAGATTTGCAAAGCAAATTTAAGATTTTATCTCATTTTATCTTTACAACACTGGAAATTAGTGCTATTATTACTCAATTTTTACAGATGAGGAAACTTGTTCAGGATCACAGTGTCAAGTAACTGAGACTAGATTTGAACTTCCCAACTCCTGGTCCAGAGCTCTATCCTCTATTCTAACTACTGTTGGATCTATTCTCTAGTACCTGCCTTTGCTTCCAACACCTTCATTTGTGTTAATAAGTTTTCTTCTGAGACACAGTCTCTTTATATCTTTAGAAAACTTCCTATCACTCCTGAACTGTTTCCCTGAAGACTTTCATGTCTCCCCTGAATCCTCTCTCCTTTTGTGCAACACTTTGAAATCCACTCTCCAAAACTTAGGCTTCATGTCAGATTATATGCAACTTTCCTTCTTATCACAAATTCTCTCAAGTGGGAAGAGAGAGAAATCTTTTTTTCTCAAGGTCCTCCATTCTTTAATGTATTAATGTATTAAAGATCTTTAATCTTTAATTCTTCCTTATGGTTTGATGCTGGGTAACAGCAAATTTAAACTTGTGTAGATTTTGTATTCCTCTAGTAAAAAGTGGGCATCTTTATATCCCCAATTCTTGCCAGGAACTCTTGCTTTGGAACCAAGCAGCAATGGTGGGTAGCTAGTTGCCTCAGTCACCTCTGAGGATGATCTAATTCATCACCCTTGCAATTTCCTCACCAGATGCTCTGCCACCTAGGCCAGAAAGCAAGGCAACATTTAACCCTTTTCTGCCTAGAACTCCCCCTCACCCAGTGGCTGCTACTGTGACGATTGGTGGTTGCTAGCTATCCATTTAAAAAAAAATTTTTTTGCCAGCTGCCTGTGCTGTGCCACCCACATCTCCCCTTTCCCTTTCTGGAACCTTATACAATAACACCAATACTCCAAAAAAACTATGAGAGTTATAGTCAATACAATGACTATTCATGATTCCAGAGAATAATCCAGAGACACATAATTTGTTTTGCTTGACTATGAATTGTTACAAGAAATTCCCTCTTCTTTTCAGTAGGGTGGGAAGGGAAAATAGATTTCTGGCCATTTAAAAAAAAGCTGGGGGGAGGTGTTGTGTGATAAATATGAAATGTTGCAATTTTGTATTGGGTCACTGTTTTAACATATAATAGTTATAATTATAGGATAATATAATATCATATATACGATTTGGAGGGAAAGTACCTTGTTTCTTTGCCTAGATAAGTCCCATCAATAAGCCTGTCACTATTCTCCTTCTCTCCCTCAGTCCTAGTAGAACTATTGATAAGTTTATTTTAAGCAAGATGAGGGCATGTGGTTTGGTGGTGAAAAGTCTATAACTTGGGGTCAGATGGCTTGGATTAGAATCTTGCCTCAACCATTTACTTCCTGTAGGACTCTGGATAAATCACCTAACTTCTCTGGGACTCAATTTCCTTATCTGTAAAAAAAGGGTATTATAGATGACCTGTAGGTTATCTCCCAGTTGGAAAGCTGTGGGCTTTTGATCCAAATCTAAACATTGTCCTACCACACAAGGCTCTCTAAATTCTGGCTTTTACTTGTATCTCCTTCCAAAATCCTCAATAAGCCTCTTCTATTCTAGTCAGGTTATTTTCCTCACTAGGACCTGAGCAAAATGGAAACCATTCTTCTTATGGCCTAGCAAAACATTTTTTAAACTTATTTTGCAAACTATGTGCTCATAAAGGTGTGCAACATCATCTAACTACCCTATGTGACCTTTTACCCGCCTGTTTGGATTCTGAACAAAATATCTGGGGAGGCAGAGATTTTTCCAGCTTTCCTTCCTTTATTCATCATCCCCCTCTATTCTTGCTTCCTAGCTGTCTTCTTAACCTTTCCCAGCCATAACCCTCCATCCCCAAAAAAGGAAACCCAGCAACTAATGAAAATTAGATTGGTTAGTGATGTCAAGTATTGCTAGGTAGAATCATTTCTGAAAGGCATCTGATTTCACAGATGATTTCAGAATAAACAAAGCAAACTTGCATTTTAAGTTCAAATTATTTTCTAGAAAGAATGTACAGTGCCACTTCTGGACATTATTTTATAGCATGATTAATTATAATTACTAAATATGTGATATAAATCAACTCGGTTTTATGAATCTGAGTGTTCACACTATAATTAGTTTTAAGTCAAAGCTAGAGTAATCTTTAGTCCAGGCTATGTAACTCAGTTCTTTCCCTTTCTATTTCTTTTCTGAAAATGAAATTATGATGTCCAAGGACCCTCATAGCTCTACTTGCATCATTTTTTTTCTTAAGTATAGTACTGATGCCAGTGGTTTTTTTCTAAATTTTATGTAATCTATTCCCTTCTTTAGGTAAACATTTGGCTAAAAAAACAAACCTTTAATATTCTGTTTTTCTGATTTTCTTATTCACGGGACATATTTATCTCATATCCTATTTAAAAGGTTTTGCAGTTGGTAGATTAAAGATTGTGAAAATGGTCTGAGGCTGGACACAGGGGAAAATGTTCATATATTGAGCCTAGAATGGATTTGAGGTGTCACCCTGGTAACTGTGATACTCTAGCAATCTTCCTTTCTGAATCCAAGTACTCAAAATCATAGAGGACTTTCACAGGTCGTGACTTGAGCAGTCTATCTGATTAGTCCATGGATAGCAGCCTTCTGAGTTTCCCAAGCACACCAACCCTTTTGGCTTCCTCAAAATTCCCATCTGCCTGGCTACAGATGACATCATACCCTTCTAATTCACTGACTAAGCACAGGAACACATTATTTGGGGGTCACTGTCTAAAAGCCCTAGTTTCCAGGAAAGGAGAAGGGTAGGGATTCTGTCCCCTTGGCCTACCTCCTGAATATTGCTTGTATGGGCTTGAAAGGCTCCACTTGCCATTTTATTTTCCAAACCAAAAGACCACTCCCAAGCTCCAGCATAAGCAGTTTCCACATTAGAATGTAAACCCTTTCAGGGCAAGAACTGCTTCAGCTCTTTCTGCACTTAGAAGTGCTGGCCTAGTAAACTTAGAAATTGCTTTGTAACTCCTTTGTGCTTTCCCAACACCAAGCACAAAACCTTGCACTAAGTAAGTTTAAGTGTTTGTTGGATTGGATTTAATCAGGCATAGAATAACAGTTCCCATCATTTTTTAGAAAAATGAACCAGTCTTATTGAAACAAGGATTTCTTTCCACTGCTCTTGGCTGAGTCATCAGTACAAATTGTCCTCCTCCTCCCGCTCCCACCCTCATCACTGCTGTCATTTATCCATGCCAGGTGTGTGATATTTCCCATATTCATCCTTTATTTGCCTTCTCTCCCAGGAGCTCTAGCAGTGGTCTTCCAAATAGAGTACACGTACCTCAAAGGCTTGAACAAGCATGGCTTGTTAAATGCACACCACGCAGCTGGGGTGCAGAAAAAAAATAAAACTACCTTATTTTCTTAACCAAAAATAATCAGTGTTTACTAATATTTAACATATGAATTGACATTGGAGCACTGATTTGGCTCATTCTTGGAGTCCTCACAAAATATGGGAGGGAAGGTCAATTCAGTTGTGCCCTTATTCCTATTCATTGTATTAAAAAGTATTGCAAATTATTTGTTCTTGATTATGCAATTTCTAGATAGTAGTATAGTTTTTACTAAGTTAACTAGCCCTTGCAAAATAAGCGGCTTTAAAATATTCCTGCAAAGAAATTGGAGATTGAAGATACTAATTTGAGAACAAGTAAACTGGAAAATGGCAGAGCTGACATTTTATTTCAAGTATAGGCTTTGTTAGCCAAGTTACAAAGTAAAATTTTTTTTTCCCCTCTGAGGCTGGGGTTAAGTGACTTGCCCAGGGTCACACAGCTAGGAAGTGTTAAGTGTCTGATAACAAATTTGAGCTCGGGTCCTCCTGAATTCAAGGCTGGTGCTCTATTCACTGCACCACCTAGTTGCCCCCACAAAGTAAAATTAATGACATGACCTAGCAAGTCAACAGCTCCCTAAAAATTATCTGGAAAATATTTTTACCTATTTTATAATTTAATAACAAATCTTGCACTTGAGCTATTGTACTTTGATATTAATGATAGTATGAAGCCATGATTAGCAAGATACTTAATATGCTTTTGTTACCAAAGATGACGTTACCTATACTTTTGGAAAAAGGGGAACAACCATTTATTAAGCATCTTCTATGTGCTAAGTGCTCTATGAATAGTATCTGCTGTGTTATCCAAATTTTTCTGGAAACAATTTTCTAACTTGTTTAAAATCTCCCAATTTTAGTGAATTTTTGGAATCATTTGTTAAAAATGGTTAAAAGACAAAAAAGGAAAACAGCTTGTTTACAGTGGACAGTGCTGGAATCAGAAAGTTCTAAATTCAAATATTACACGCTTGCTCAGATCTAGGGCAAGTACCTTAATCTGGGCCTGTTTTCTCACCTCTAAAATGAGGATCTGAAATGCATGTATTTATACATATACATGATATATATATTTGAAACCATTACATAAATATTATTTCAACAAATTTCTATTACCAGTAATGATGGAAATTTGAGTTAAGTCTACAATTAGATAAAGCTTCAAGGTTTAAAAACACTTTCTTTGTATGTTGTTTAATTTAGCCAAATGACATGAAAAAAAAGATTTAAATTCAGAACCACTTTTTAAATTACCATTAAAAGATTACATTGCTCTGAAAATAACTTTTTTGTAGCTTAAAACTTAAAAGATTGCTTAATCTCCATCCCTTCTTTTAAGTTTTGTCCATATTACATTAGTGCATGCATGTGCTTTATAAATACCCAAGTGAATGGAGGGGAGGGGGAAGGAAAATAGCATGCTGAACGAATATTTACTTAAGGGTATACAATAAAAAAATTTAAACTGGTTACTTTTCTGTTACCACAATCACTTCTGTATCTGTTTATCAAAATGTTACCCATACACAGTTACTAGATTTTTCCTACCTTTAAAGAGAAAACAAGTTATAGTGGCAAGAACACTGAAATGTTCAGGAGACCTGGGTCTAAATTCTTTGACACTAGTTAAATAACTATGAGAAATTACATTGGGTTTTCAAATCAGAGTTTTGCAAATCTAAGTGCTACATAAACTCCAGCTATTGATTGCTATTCAGACCCTCACGAATGTTTTCAGAGCCATATTCCAAACATTGGTCTCATCTCTCCAAGTTTCAATGTTTTTAAAGTATCAAGTCACCCCAGGAGTTACCCAATATTTGCATAGATTTCCCATGAAATGCTTGATTTTTTTCTTCGATATCCTTAGACTAGTTTCCTTCCACAGGAACAAAGTTAATGAGCCCAATGTGATCCATGTTTTCTAATCATTTGCTTTTTAAACAGATAACAATTGTTTATTAAGTAAATACCTGTTACATTCAATTGGGGACATGGAAGTTAGAACTTGTCTCTACTTTTATGGAGCTGACAGTCTTAATTTTAATGTGGATCATAACTATGCAAACAAAACATTTTAATCCTTTTCTGTTGGTTTACCTCTACCTTCTACCTCAAAATGACATCCCTCTGACTGCCTTGATTATCTTACATCCCACCTGTGAGTTCCCTTCTAAAACTGGTCCGGAGTTTTCTGAAAGCAGGACTAGGGTTTGCTCCACTTTGGTAGCAACAATATATAAATGCCAACTTTTATTGCCTAAATTCTGTGACATTAGTGTAAATCCCATTCCTAATCTCTCAGCAGCTGGGACTGCCAGACCAAAATGGGCTTTCTCCCTGTGACAGGTTAAGGTACAAAGTTAAGAAGATGTGACTATAGAAATGCTGAAGAAATAAGCCTTACTATGCTTCTCTGAAGATCAGTTAATCCAACACCTATTTAGAAATGGGCCAGTTGAGACCAAGAGGAAACATGTTATCTTTATGGGAGTCAGGGTGTAACAAACTCATAGCCCAGTATAAGAAAAGCAAAAAACACCAGGCAATGTTTAAGAGTAACTTTCACATTACAATAGTTAGCAATGCAAAATCTAACTTGGGAATTAACTATCCAACAGTTAGAAAGTAGTACTAAAGCAGTGATTTTTAGTTAAGCAATTCTGACTGGTCAGTTATTTTTTTTTTTGCCTCTTAATATTAGTGATACTACTGCTAAATCGCTTAAACCTAATTAATGTCCTGGACATGGGTGCTAAGCCACAAACAGAATCTTTGTGAGACAAAAAAGATAACACATTTCAAAGCAGATGGCATCAGAAGAGTATGCCATTTGAGAACACCAGAAGCAAACAGACCATTGTGACACTTTTATTGACAAAAATAATCCAGCAAATGACATTCACAGACGGCGACCACGGCGACCACCCTTTCTGCGAGTACTGTCAGAGGGGATTGGAGTGACATCCTCTGTGGAAAGGAAAAGGAAAAAAAAATGTTTCTAGGACCTTATAATAATACTAGGAAGTTTTCAAATATATAATAACTAATACTAGAGTTGTAAAAGACCTCATGACCTTCTAAAATGGGATCTAACACAAAGCAGAAAATAGAAGAACTAGATCAGGCAAAAGAATCAGAATCCTGCTGAAAAAATAAGGGGAGGGGGGGTACACATTTGGTGACAAAATGTTATGTAACATTCCTTCCTGGTTCTGTCTATCTGATCAGAACCAGTACTTACAATAGACATTTCATCTTCCTCTGAACACAACTATGGGTAATACAATCAGGTTCTCCTTGCATGCAATTATGTATAAACCACAAGAAAGGAACAACTCACCAATCCGCCCGATCTTCATTCCAGAACGTGCCAGGGCTCTCAGGGCTGACTGTGCGCCAGGGCCAGGTGTCTTAGTCCTGAGAAAAATCATCACGTTAGAAAAAGGTCCTTAAACTATTCCGGAGCTAGGAGAATAAAATTTAAAAACACTTGCTTATCACTGTGGGCTCCAATTGTATGTGCGATATTATAGAGCATTTCATCATTAGAAGGGACTGTACATATACTGCCTCATTCCACCCTCACAACATCCTGGTAGACAAGGAGGTCATACAGGATGGATGACTATGATCCCTATTTTACAGACATGGACCTAACTAGGGGACCAAAGTCTGAATCCTAGTTCTTTTATTTACTATCTTAGCAGGGAGCAAGTCATAGTGAATGAGGGGAAATGCTAGATTTTAATTGAGTGGGTATTAAATTTTTTGATTACCAAGAAACAGTACCATCTCACTGAAAACACCAAGGAGCACACACCTGTTTCCTCCTGTGGCCCGAAGTTTGATGTGAAGGGCAGTGATGCCCAGTTCTTTACACCTCTGGGCAACGTCCTGAGCGGCCAACATGGCGGCGTAGGGAGAAGACTCGTCTCTGTCAGCCTTGACCTTCATCCCACCAGTCACTCTGCAGATGGTTTCTCTGCAGACAAAGACACCATCAACATTAATCAAAACTGGTCTCATTGGAGGTAAAAGACAAAAACCGCAGTGGGCCTTTTACCCAGATACTCACTTGCCAGAGAGATCAGTGACATGAACAAAGGTGTCATTGAAGGAAGCAAAGATATGGCAGACCCCAAACACATTCTCTCCCTCTGCAACCTGAGGTCCAAGGCTGATGACCTGCTCTTCCTTCTTTTCCTTCCCCTTGCGAGGTGCCATTTCTGGGCAAAAGAGAAAAATACACAATCAAATATGGAAAATACAGGCCATGTTATGTAAACATATCCTTCACACAAAAGCTTAACAGTCAAATGTTTAGAGAAACTATACACAAGCCATCAAAAAACAGCTCTAAGACTGAAACCCAAAGAGAAGCAGTGACTTGCCCACAATCTCACAGGGCATGAGCAACTGAGCTTAGACTGGAACCTGGGTCTCACAGGCCAACTGCTTAATTTTTTTCCCTTAGCTGGTCCTACCCCCAGTACCAACTGCCATTAGACTGGCCTAAATCTTCAACACTAACAATTTCTTTGGGACCCATTATGTGACAACATACAAATGCAACAGTCCCTGCTTTCAATTTTCATTTGTTTAGATAATTACCACAGGCTACAATTCACAGCACTGGGTCAGAAAATAAGCACAGAATAAGAGCTCATGGTGAAGTGTTTCTGGTTGCCATAAGACTTCAGTTCCAAGAAACTGTGTATATATAGTAGAATTTGAGACTTGGCCCCACTTCTGAACCCAGCTCCTTCAAAGGGGACTGATGTGAATAAAATACTAAAGATGAACCAGTATTATCTGTTAGATTGGGAGCTTCTCAGAAACTGTCTTATTCATCTTCCACATAACCTAGTCTAGGAAAGTCCTTTGCACATTGGAAAGGTCTCAAGTGATCACCTAGTCTATCTATGCCCCTAATTTTACAGATGGAAGCTAAGGCCAGATTAAATGATTTACCCAAATATGCATATGTGGCAACCGCCTGTGACTTCAGTTTTCTGAATTCAAATACACTCCTTTTCTTACCTTACCTAGCCTTCCTTCTTTCCTGGGGGTGAAAAGAATAATTTTTCTCAGTTTCTCCAAATCCAAATCAGTTTCATCAGCACACTAATTTTGCAGAGCAGCTTATCTAAGAATACCCACTCTCCTGAAGATCTGACTTGTTTTGCACTTCCAACTTAAAACTCTTGCTGGTCCATAATAAAATCCAACCCCTAAATCACACAGAATGAGTGCAGGTACCTGAACTCCTAAAGGAAATAGAGCACTGCCACTTAGAAAGCACTGGTGGTTTACAGAGTGCTTTCCTCATTACATTCTCCTAAGTAGATAGTATTTTAAAAGCCTTACAGACTTCAGTTGCTCAACAAGTCAGTGATATTAAGAAGTGTCTTCTATCTATATAAAGATCATCTAATAAAAAAGTTGGAAAGACCTGACAAAAATGCTTAAGCCAGTTCTCAATGGCCTAAAAATAATTCTCCGAAAATCGAGTTATTTGCAGTCATGAGAACAAATGCTCTAAGCCACTGCCAATTAGAAAAATTCAAATTAAAGCCCTTCTGATTCCACCTCGTGCTCCCCCAGAAGAGCAAATACATAAATAAAATCACTAGTGTGCAAAGGGCTGCAAGAAAACATTGTTGCATGGTTGGCGGACCCACAGTCTGGAATGCGATTTAAAAAAAAAAAAAAAGAACTGCAAGGCAATAACCCTGTCAATCTGCTGCAAGGCCCGGGTCAAAGTAAAAACGGACGGAAGCTCTTTCTGTACCGGCAAAAGAACTTAAAACTAAGGAATGAAATGAGTACAACCAGGAGACCGAGTTATATAATAACAACACTGGAAATACTGAAGGTCAATACAACGACCGTTCACAATTCCAGAGGAGGACCCAGAAAAACGTTGTTTTGCTTAATTACGAATCGTTACCAGAAACTTCTCCTTTTTGAGAGGCCGGGGAGGGAAAGATCTTTGGTCATTAAAAAGGCGGCGGACGGTCGCACACACACGAACATAAACTGAACCCCGATCTCTGGAGACTTCTTCCAGCAGTGACACTCTGGGGGCACGTGTAACGGCTCCCCTCCGGCCCCGGGCTGCCCATACGGCCTTAAGGCTGTCCCAGAGTCAGGGCCCCGCGTTCCGCGGCCCCCGTGCCGGAGACCTTCAGGCCACCAGGCCTCACACCCGCACCTCCCGCTCTCCCCCGCCGCGATCCTCCCCGGGTCCCAACCCCCCGTCCCCGGACCCCTCGCCCTTCTTCCCAAAAGAAACCGGCGGCCATAAAGGGGGGACAGCCCCAGCTTCTCTCCTGAGATGCCTCCGGACCCACCCAAGGCTTCTAGTCGAAGGATGGGGACAGATCTTAGGGAGGCCGCGGTCCCTTACCTGCTACTCCTCTTGGGCCGCCAACACCGGAAAGGGAAAGCAGAGAGTCACGGGGTGCTGGATTACCTGCGATTACCCGGAAGTAGTACGTCAGAGAGCAGGAAGTGAAGAAAAGAACTGAATTCTTCTCATTTTCTGAAAATAAAACTAAAATTTACATCTTAAAAGGACACGAATCATTTTCTGAACGTCGGGAAAAGGGACATTTAAAGAATTTGGGGTTATTATTTTATAACGTCATAGGGGAAAAGGAAGAGGCGTGTCCCAAAATGGCGACGCCCAGAGGAGTAGCTCAAGACCCTTTTCCAAGATGGCCGCTTCCATGCCTCCGTACATCTCCCCCTCCCCCCAAGCAGAGGGTAAATAGTCTTTAAAACCTACAGTAATAGAGGGGGAATTGTGATTATTATAGCTAACAAAAATAACTCTTTTTTACGGTTTCTTAATGTCTACAAAACAATTTCTTCACAACATATATCTGAAATAATGTATCTTTTTTCTTATTTTACCCATTTAGCAGATCCAGAATAGAGAAATTAATTTCTAACTAATAAAGGTCAGAGTCACGACCTGTAACTTTACCATGAGATTCAGGACAGCGATCTCTGTGCACTAGAGAGGGAGCTTTCTCACAGAGCTTTCCCCGAGCCAGGGAATCACAGGTCAGGCCAAAAAGAGTAAGGAGCAAACTTCTCCTGGACAGGCCCGGCGCTGAGAGGAAAGGAACCCAGCTCTGCCATAACGGGGGCAGCCGAGGAGCTTCTGGGCTCCGACATTCTGCGTCCTCGGGTCTGTGAGGGAGAGGGCAACTCCCACCCGAGGGCCATATTTGAAAAATGTTTCTTTTCTGATCCAGGATTGTCTAGCCCTTGGTCCCACTTCTAGAATCACAGAATTCCAAGAAAGGACCTTATCATTTTTCTCCCTCTTTTTTTAATCCGTCCCATTTCCTTCCCTTGCTTCCCCACCCCCACCCCTCCCATCCAATGTCAATTCTACTCCTCCACCCTTTCTTCGTCTCCGCTCGGTCCCAGGCCCTTTGCCTTTACCTCCTTCCCCATTAGCTGAAACCCCTCCTTCTTTCTTTTTTTAGACTTTCAGTGGCCCCTGGCTTTATTAACCATTTCTATGGCACCTTTGTCCCTTCGTCTTCAGCCTCATTAATCTCTGAGAAAGAGCCCCTGGATGTAATAGCTGTGGGGCCCTGTGATCCTGAGTCTGTCACTGTGATTGACCAGGATAAGAAGCCCGGTCCCCCCCCCCCCCCCCCCCCCCCCCCCCCCCCCCCCCCGGCGGCTCGGGCTCCCCTGGTGCACAAAGAGGTGCACAAAGAGGAGCTTTTGTTGTTTCTTTATCTTATTCCCACCCTTAAATCGGGGCATTCCCTGAGGCTCCGTTCCCTGCCCTCTTTTCTCCACTCCCTCCTCTCTTCTGCAGTAAGTCACCTCTAAGATTACAAGTCTTTATATCCAACTATACTAACCTTTTCCCCAAACTTTAACCCCATGTCCCATCTGTCTGCTAGCATCACTTTCAGACTTAGTATGCTACAAACCGAGTTCTACAGCTTCTGGCCCTACAACTTCTTAGTGCTTCATCTGCCCTCAGCCTCTCTGGCTGCCAGAATTTACCTCTCCCAGCTCCCCATGATTGGACTCCATCCCTTCTTCACTCACACAATCACTGCGTTCCTCTCACCTGGATGACTGAAAGAACTTCCTAAATGATTCTCTGCTTTAAGGCTCTCCCCTTTCTAATTCATCCTCCATACAGCCACAAAATTGGTAAAGCTTCTGTACAACACAGATGGAACTGCGCCGGATGTGAGGCAATCCTGCTAATTACACTATGATCTGCACTGTCAGTCTTCCAAACTTTTTGATCCTTCGTCAGACCTCCAATGACTTGTCCTCCCCCTGCTCTTTTAGCTGAGCACCTTACTTTATAACCAGGGGTTCTCAAACTATGGCCCACGGGCCAGATGTGGCCGCCGGGTTACGGCAAATGGGCTGAGGGGCGGAGACAGAGCGTGAGGTTTTGTTTTTACTCTAGTCCGGCCCCCCCCACAGTCTGAGGGACAGTGAACTGGCCCCTATTTACAAAGTTTGAGGACCAATGGTTTATAGTTTACAGGAAAAAATAGAGGCTATTTGATGTGATCTCTCCCCTTCCTTACCCCATGATCCGCAGGTGCTTTCTGTCACTTTTTTCTCCTTTATTCATTCATGAAGAAGTGGCCATATTCCTTACCGAGGCAAACCTTTCTCCTAGTACAAGTAATCCCATTCCACCCCCTAAAAGATTGTTTCCCCCAAAAGATTGCCCCTTCTGTCATCCTCACTTCTCAGTTTTCAGTTTCTCTCAGTTCACTCGTTTATTCCCCATTGCCTACAAGCATGTTTCTATGTCCCTATCCTGAAAACAAACAAAACCTACCACTTGATCCTTCCATCTCTACTAACTGTATCTCTTCCACCCTTTGTAGCTAAATACCTTACAAGGGCCATCTACAATGTATGTCTCTGCATTCTCTCCTCCCACTTTCTTCTTCACCTCTTACAGTCCAGCTTCTGACCCTGTCCTACTAAATATGCTCTCTCCAAAGTTATTCATGATTTCTTAGCTGCCAAATTCAATGGTCTTTGCTCAGTCTTCATTCTTGACTTCTCTGGGGTCTTTGACAATGTTAATCACTCCGCCTCTTTGATACTCTTTTCTCTCTTGATTTCTAGGACTCTTTCCTTCTTGGTTCTCATTCTAGTCCTCAGACTGTTCCTTATCTTTCTCATTTGCTGGATCCTCTTCCAGATAGTGCCCTCTGATCATGAAGGTTCTGTCTCAGGTCCTATTTTCTTCCTTTTTTCTACTTGATTGGAAGTCACCAGCTCCCATGGATTTAATTGCCATCTCTATGCTGATGATTTCAAATCAGCTTACCCTGCTCCAACTTCTTTGCTCAGCTCCCATTTGCATTTCTAACTGCCTTTCAGGTATCTTGAACTGGATGTCCAATAGCCATTTTAAATTCAATATATTCAAAATGGAACACATTATCTTTCCCTTAAATGCTGCCCTTCATCCCCTCTCCTGCCACTTTCCCTATTACTGTGGAGGACATCACCATCCCAATCTAAGAACCATCCTCAATTCTTCATTATCTTTCACCCCCCATACCTAATCTATTGCCAGTGCTTGCCAATTTCTCCTCTGCAACATCTCTCCTCCCGTTTCCTCCCCTCACACAGGTACTCCTCTGCTGCAAGCCCTCATCACTCCACACTTGGACTATTGAAAGATTTTACTGGTAGATTTGCCCTCCTCATTCCAATCCACTTTCTGTTTAGCCTACAAAGTGATTTTCCTTATAAGATCCAGTCATGTCTCTCTCTCTCCCTCCCCCTTCCCCTCTTTCTCACTCCCTCTTTCTCTCTTTCTCTTTCTCCCTCCTTCTCTCTCTCTCTCTCTGTCTCTCACTCTCTCTGTCTGTCTGTCTCTCCTCTCTCTCTCTGTCTCTTTCTCTCTCTGTCTCTGTCTCTCTCTCTGTCTCTCTCTGTCTCTCTCTCTCTCTCTCTGTCTCTGTCTCTGTCTCTCTCTGTCTCTCTCTGTCTCTCCCTTTCTCTCTCTCTCTCTCTCTCTCTCTCTCTCTCTCTCTCTCACACACACACACATGCATATATATTATTTGTACATACTTATTTGTTATTTCCGTGATTAGATTGGGAAGATCCTTGAGCGTAGGAACTATTTATTGCCTATTTTTATATCTCTAATTCATAACAGGGTGGTTGGCCAATATCAGACACTTAATAAGGCTAGGTGGCAGAGTGGATAGAACATTGGACTTGGATTCAGGAAGACTCATCTTCATGAGTTTAAATCCAGTCTCAGACACATAGTAGTTGTGTTGACTCTGGGCAAGTTACTTAACTTTGCCTCAGTTTCCTCATCTGTAAAATGAGCTGAAGAAGGAAATGGCAAAGCACTCCAGTATCTTTACTAAGATAATACCAAATGGAGTCACAAAGAATTAGACATATCTGAAAATGACTCAACAAAAGGTGCTTAATAAATTATTAATGAATTTATTTAAGATACAGCTTAAATACCATCTTTCCTGGACCACTCTAGAGGCCACTAGATGAAGCAATGGAAAGAAAGCTGGGCCTGGAATTAGAAAGAAGTGAATTAAAATATGACCTGAAAACACTAGCTTCATGAATCCCAAGAGATCAGTGAACCTCTGTTTGTCTCAGTTTCTTCATCTATAAAATGGGGATATTAATAGCACCTATTCCACAGGATTGTTGTAAGAATCAAATGATATCTTTTCAAATAAGATCTTGATTTGAAAAGTGCCTGGCACATAATAGTAGATACTGTATAAGTGCTTATTCCCTGCTTTTCCTCTTCTTCTGCTTCCAAATGAGTGTTTACATTCAAAGTAATCACTTTTACAGGATATATACTAATTTCATTAGTGTAGCTAATGTTCTAAACATTGTTAGAATGTTAGAATCTCTGATTCTGAATAACCATGAAGACAAATCTTGAGGTAAGGAAGGGAGAAGACTGGTAAGAGAGATAATAAAGTTACTGAGCTGTCACTTACTCCATTGAGAATACTGTCAAACTATAGAACATATATGATAGGAGCAACAAGACTGGAGACGTGCCAGGAACTCTGACTTTAGTCTTTTCCCTTATCCTTATGCCAGTAAAGCAGACTTGCCACATATTGAACAACAGAATACCAACTTCTTAATATTGTTCAATAACATCTATTTAAGGAGAGAAAGAATAACAAAGATAAGATGATTAAGACACATCACTCACCCTCTCTTGGGCTTCAGTGCTAAATAAGGAGGTCAGAATAAATGATCTGTAATGACTTTAAAAGGTTTAAGACCTAAAATCCTATAAGTCTATTTATTAAAATACATTATATAAACTTTAAAGAGCAAGAGAGATAGACAGAATCAGAGAGAGACTCAGAGAGAGATACAGAGACAAAGACAGGGACAGAGACAGACAGGCAGGAAGACAGACAGACAGACAGACACACACACACACACACAGACACACAGAATTAGGGAATTCTAGGGAGGCAAATTTCAGTTCAGTGTAAGGAAGCCTTTCCAAAAATTCCTTTCTCCTTCTAGATAGTGAGCTTCCCGCCACTGAAATTTTTCCCAGCTAGATGAGGGATATGTAAAGAGGATTCTTGATCAGGAATAGGTTAAAGAACATTCCCCATGAGGTCCCTGCTAACCCAAATTCTTTAACTCTAATGGCTTCTGGTATATTATTCTTGTCTCCTCATCTAGGAGTTAAAGGATTATAGAAAATCATGAATACCTATTTCATTTCTACTTTTTCTACCAAGAAGGAGGATGTTCTTTAGAATGGGAACAATGGAACACAGCTGGTTTTGGGGGCACTGGAACCTAAGGTACATGAGGAGATGATGAGAAAACACCTTTATTGCCCATAGGGATTTCAAGTGGCTAAGTCCAACCCAAGATGAGAAGGACTGAATTAACTGGTTAATGTGATTGCTGGACAGTGATCTTTGAGAAGTAATAAAGAGGATAAGTGCTGGGAGACAGAAAGAGAACTTTTATCTTACTTGATCTTCATAACAACTCTATGAGGCAGATGCTATCCCCATTTTACAGATAAGAAAACTGAGTCACAGAGGCAGTAAATAACTTGTCTAGTTTGAAATATCCAATTGTAATAGGTGATATGGGACTGAACCTCAGGAGAACAAGGAAGGAAGACTGGAATTATAAGACTGGAATCTGTTCATAGGAATTGATGAGATTACTGAGAGAGAATATAGAGAAATAAATGTTTATGAACTTTAAAACTTCCTTTTCTGATCATAACCTCTCATCATTCCACTTCTCTCTCTGCCTCTACAACCTGCTTTTTGTTTTTGCTGTGACCTTCACTGTGACCTCCAGTCCCTCAACTGATTAGTTCTTTCCCAGGCCATATCACCCCTGCACTAGCAAAATTCTCCTCCCTTCCCAATCTTCATATTTGCAGAACTCCAGCTATCTGTTCCACATCACAGTGGTCTCTATTGAGGTTTCTATATTTTGTGGGTCAGCACAAAAAATTTAATGGGGATTTTTGGGGGCATTTTGTGGAAACCACAGATAACATGCAGAGGCCAGCAGCTGACACATACAAAATTCATAAATTCATAAAATACATGTACAATATAATAATGACATTTTTAATCTTTTAATGTCATAATAATTTGGATTTGGTGAGGGCCAAAAAGTTTTATGCAGATTTTCTACATCGTTGGAGCCCTCGATATGGAAGAGATACCTGTAGTTCAGCTCCACATTGTCCTCTTCTTTCAAGATTATGCTCTGCCAAGCTTTACTCAGATTAATTCTATCATCTGATGCCTTTATCCCTATTCACGTGTTGCTTAACAGAGTTAAAAAAAAATCACAAAACCAAGCTGACTGCGTCTAGTAGAACTTTACATTGCACAATCTCAAGTGGATTCTCAATGCAGCAAGGCAAACTATACTTTCCTAGTGACTTCCTAGTCACTATTCCACTCACCACGCTTTCTAAAGCTTTCCATTTCTCTTGAGATCCCCCTCTCCCCACCACTCAGTGAAAGCCTTCTCTCATATTTCACTGAAAAATAAATAAAGCCATTAACAGAGAGCTTTCTTATACCCCTCTTCATTTTACATCACTTAGATACTGTAACTTCTCTTTTACACATTTTACAAGAAAAACTTATCCTTCCCCTTACCAAATCTAATCACTTTTTTGTTTGTTTGTTTGTTCATTTATTTTAACACATTGCTTTATGAATCATGTTGGGAGAGAAAAATCAGAGGAAAAGGGAAAAACCGTAGGAGAGATGGAAAAAACAGAAAAAAAGAAGTGAACATAGCATGTGTTGATTTACATTCAATCTCCATAGTTCTTTTTCTGGATGCAGATGGCATTTTGTATCCAAAATCTATTGGTGTTGCCTTGGATCACTGAACCAATGAAAAAACCTAAGTTTTTAATACTTGATCACTGCACATTCTTGCTGTTATTATGATGTAATCTTGGTTCTGCTTGTTTCAGCATCGTTCATGTAAGTCTCTCCAAGCCATTCTAAAATTCCTTTGTTCATCCCATTATTTTCATATACCAATCTGATCACTCGTAATGTGATCCCATTCTATCCCTTGTTCTCAGTATATTGCCCTACTCTCATTCCTACTCTCACTAATCTTCATTCTTTTCCTGTCTTTTCTATTACTGGTGTCACCCCCAACTTCAGAAAACCCTCTCTTGAGCCATCCATCCACAGTAGCCATAGTCTCATATCCCTCTTTCCTTTTCTGGCTAGACTTCTTTTGGACATTTATAAGTTCCTCTATTTTCTTTCTTTTCTTAAATCTCTGTCATCTACCTTCCAAACATATCATTCAATGGAAACCATTCTCTCCAAAGTTACCAGTGATCTCTTAATCACCTAATTAGTGATCCTTTCTAGTCCTCATTTTTGATGACCTTCTTCTTAATACTCTCCTGTCTTTAGATTGTCATGATGCTGTTCTCTTTTGCTTCTTCTCCTGCCTTTTAAATTTTGTCTTCTTAATTTCTTTTGCCCAGTCTTCTAAGTTATACTATCTATGGATTTCCCCTAAGGCTATGTCCTATACCTTTTTTTTTTCTTCTCCCTCTCTACTACTTTAATTAGTGATTTCATCAGTTCCTATAGACTCCACTTTTCAACTATTATCTCTATATTTATGATTCCTAGATCTAATGATCTAACCCAGATCTCTTTCTTGGTCACTATCTCTTCAACTTCCAACTGGACATCTTGAACTGAGTATTCTGTAGATATCTTAAACTTAATATGTTCAAACCTAAACTTATCATTATTGTTATTATTAATTATTATCCCAAACCACTCCCCATCTTTCCTATTTTCTTTTTATTATCCAGGGCACTGATAAAAAAATCATAAATAAAGGATGGCACAGGGGATAAGACAGAGATGGAGAGAAGTCTAATTTGTTAGAACAGAGTAGGTAAAGGGAAACAATATGAAAAAGGAAAGAAGGGAATAATCATTTATTAAGTATTAAGGGCCAGGTACTGTGCTAAAAGCTTTTATAAATATAATTTAATCCTGATAACAATCCTAGGAAATAGGTGCTATTAATATTTCCATTTTATAATTGAGGAAACTGAGACATAGAGGTTATGCCTAAGGTTACTTTAGTAAGTGTGTGAGACCAGATTTGAACTCAGATTTTCCAGATTCAAAGCCTAATACTCTACCCACAGTCATCTAGCTGCTTTATAAGATGAGGCTGGAAAAGTAGACTATGATCTGACTATAGAGGACCTTAAATTTTAGGTAAGGAGTGTGATATTTCCAGTACTAAATTGATGATGCTTTAGGAAATGCACAGTCACAGGTGTGGGTGTTGGGTTGATATGACAAAATTCATGTATCAGGGTGATGTTTATGAGAAGTTTGGAGACTGGAGTCAGGATCACTGGTTAGCATGCTATTATAGAAGGTGAGGGAAGAAGTAATGAGGACCTAAACTAAGCTGATGGCAGTGGGAATAGAAAAGAGGGGCCAGATATGAGAAATTGTAATAATAGAACCAAGAGGACAGGACCAATTTATTGGGTTAGCATGATCAGGAACGGTTTACAAATTGTATGATTCCCTGGAGGCCGCCTCCAATATCTTAAACTACTATATTAATGCATAAAATAAAAAGGAATTTTATTTCTAATAAGCACATCTAGAAGTAGGTTTCTATGAATAACATCAAATCTGTCATTATTTACAAAGGCAATTTGAATTCACAATATTATATTCAGTTATTACAATAGTTTGTTGTAAGCTTTTAATGTGGATAAAAAACCCAGTACAATACAAAGATTTTTAACTCTAAAATTTTGAATTCTGTAGAACTGGGGATATGTGAAAAAACTACTTAAAGTCCCTTGCTGAAATAAATACAAAGAAGTATATGTTCAGTTTTCACTCTAAAAATTTAAGTTAATCCTGTTCTTTTTCTCTGCCTCTTCACTCCTTAGTAGAAAATAGGCTTCTTGAGGAAAAGAACTGTATGACTTTTTACTGTGTAGAGGCAGTTTGGTGCATGTACTTTCCACAGGATTTCTCTACCCTATTCCCAGGAGAAATCCCAGGAGAATTGTTATTCCATATAAGGGACAAGTGTCTTGGAAAAACTGGAGCTTTTTAGACATTCTGGAACTAATTGAGATCACATAACTTTACATGGAAGAGGAGACTGGCTTCTGCATTTAAAAAGACCCATCATGGGGGCAGCAGTGGATAGCACAGCAGTCCCGAAGTCAGGAGGACCTGAGTTCAAATGTGACCTCAGACACTTAACACTTCCTAGCTGTGTGACCCTGGACAAGTCACTTAACTCCAATTGCCTCAGCAAAAAAAAGAAAAGAAAAGAAAAGAAAAAAAGACCTGCCATCAAAGGATATGAACAAACAGTTCTCAGAACTGCAAAGAATTCACAACCACATAAAAATGCTCCAAATCGCTAATAGTAAGAGAAATATAAATCAAAACTCTGACATTTTTGCCTCACACTCTGCAAACTGGCAAAATGACAAAAAAATGACAATAGTCAATGTTGGAGTTGTGGGGAGATAGGTATACTCATACATTGTTGGTAGAGCTTTGAAACCATTTTGGAAGACAATTTGGAATTATGCAAATAAAGTGACTAAAATGTCATTTTGAACTAGACTTCATTACAAGGAAACTTTCAATAGGAAAAAAAAAGATTTTTCTATATATTTCAAAATATTTATAACATCTTTTTTTATGATAGCTAAGAATTAGAAACAAAGTAGATGACCATCAACTGGGGAATGACTAAACAAATCATAGTATGTGAATATAATGGAATATTACTGTGCTATAAGAAATTATTTGTGTCAAATGACTAATGTGGAAATATATTTTACATGATTGCACATGCATAATCTATATGAAATTGCTTACTCTCTCCAGGAGTAAGGAGGAAGGGAGAGAGGAAGGGAGAAAATTTGAAACTCAAAATTTTTATTAAAAAGATTTTTAAAAATTGTTTTTACATGTAATTAGGGGAAAATAAAATATTAAAAATGAAATGATGTGTATGATGAAAAGCAGAGAAGCATTGAAAAGGTCTATATGAATTGATGCCAATTGAAGTAAGCAAAGCCAAGAAAACAGTATACATAGTAACTAAATCGATTTAAATGAAAAGAATGACACACCAAAAAATTAAAAGTAAATAACAAAATTACAAAAAGTGGGACTCGAAGAGATATGAGAAGACATCCCCAACTTACTTCTTCATGGAGGTAGGAGATTCATAGATATTATACATAACACATGTTTTTGGACTTTCTCAGTACTGATCCCCTCCTAGAAATACTATTTGTCATATAGGGTAATTCATGGTGGGCAAGAGGGACAATAGAGAGGGGGAAGAATACATGTGATACCATGATGAAGAACTAGAAAACGTCAATTAAAAATAATTCCTGTTAGCTTCAGCTACAGTATTTTGCCTCATTTGACTCTGAGGAATCTTAGGTACTCCTTCATTCATGGTGTCAGGTAAAGCAAGTGGGGTTCCTGACTTTAAGAGTTTTAGTGTGGAGAATAAGCTATAGAATTCCAGGACTTGGAGCCCAGGTCAAGTATTTCAACCAGCTTCTCATCAATGCCCAGAGAAATCTTCCAGAGCAATTTTCCAGAGTGACCTTCTGGACACATACCAGCAAAAGCTGAAATGAGGACTTATTTGGCAGAGATCCTGCTTTTGTATATGAAGTTGGGGGAACTAATTCACTGTAAGAACTGAGTTAAATTTAGACTGACATGACAGAGAAAAGTATGCCTTTAATTGTTTGGGTGGTAAATGTGCTTTGTTTTTGCTATATCTTTGAAGTAAATATCCCTTTGTAAAAGCTTATTGATGTTAAATGGAACTAAATTGTTAATCACTGGTTCCTAATAGTGACAGAAATATAGTCAGTGACCTTAGAGAAGAGAGATCCTGTCCCCACAAAGCTTGAGGGAGATGTAATAGAGTTGGCCCTGAGAAAATGGGACCAAAGAACTTTGTGATATTTGTATCCTTATAGAGGCATAAAACAGAAAGACATATTTATTGAAGGTGTTTGTCACTGAGAGATTCTGCATAAGAGAATTTGATTTTGTGAAGTGTTCTAGCTATGCCTGTTTGCAGATTTCTTTGTGCTGATTGCTTTAATCAATAGATCACTCAATCACTGGTATTTATTAATTGTTTATGTTCTAGAGTCTGGAAACACAAATACAGGAACTACTGAGTCTTTGACCTCAAGGGGATTATGGGGTACCACGTGTTCACAGAGAAGTAAATATACAATATGTACAAAATAAATACAAAGTGATTGGGGAAATGCTGGAGGGTCATAGGAAAAACAACTGTAAGCACTTGTAAAAAGCTTCTTGAAGGAAATGGGACTTAAGCTAAATCTTGAAGAGTTAAAGATTCTCCAAGGTAAGGACAGAGACCGATGCAAGTATAGGAATGGCAAGGAGGCAAGAGAGGCAATGTCCTGGACTTTAAATAGTTAATCGGTCAGTTTTGCTAGATTGTAGAAAGAGAATATATGGACAGCTGGGGAGATAGGCAGGAGTCAAACTGTGAAGGGCTTTAAATCATGAATATAGTAGAATAGTTTATATTTTATTCCAGAGGCAATAGGGAACCAATAATGCTTCTTCCATAGGGGAGTAAACGGTCAGTGACTTTGTTTTAGGAATGTAAATTTTGCAGCTGTGTGGAGGATGCTGCATGGAAAACAGATTGGAGGAATGAGAGCAGGGAGACCAGCTGGAAGGCTATTATAGTAGTCCAAGTAAGAAGTTATAAGGGATTGAACTAAAATGGTATGAGTGGAAAGAAGAGGGTATATACCAGAGAAGTAGAAGAAGAAAGAATGGAGGAAAAAAAGCAATCAAAAACTTGCAACTTGAATATCAATGCCTAGAATATTACAGAGACTTCTACTGAGGTATATAACTATTCAGAAGTATTTGGATTAACCATCCACCTGGGAAAAACCAAATGGATGAAGATTGTGCCTATTGTGAAAATAAGACTAGGATTTTAGAACTCTGATCAATGTAGTGACCAAGCATGATTTCTGAAGACTAGTATACTATTTCTCTTGCCTCATGATCAGTCAATAAGTAAACACTATTAAGCACCTATTATGTGCCAGGCACTGTGCCAAGTGCTGGGAATACAAAGAAAAGCAAAAAATGTTCTCTGTTGTCAAAGAGCTCACAAACTAACGCTTTCTTGCAGAATGTAATGAGGCATGTTTTTAGATTTAGTGTGTTGATTTGTTTGGCTGTATATGCTATAATTAGGATCTTTATTGTATATGTGTATGTGGAGTTTGTAATAGTAATAGTGTTGTAAGAAAAAGAACATAGCATTAGTAAAACTCCAAAGAGTATTCCTTGTCTTATTGTCTAGATAAGGATATACAATTGACTGGAAATGAGAATACATTTCAGAAAATCACAGAATTTCAGAATTGGAAGGAACCTCAGACTGTTTAATTCAATTCCCTTGTTTTATAGATGAGATAACTGAGGATGAGAAAAAATTTTAAATTTGCTCAAGATTTTGCAGAAAATAAAACCAGAGGGACGATTTAAATCCAGATCCTCTGATTTCACAGCTAGTGCCATTTCTGTGGTACCACACTGGTTCATGCACAAAACAGAATCCCCACAATAACGCAACTGATTATCTAGTCTTCATTCTATTCTCTTCCCTTTATGACCAATGACATGCACCTTTGTAAGATTGTTGGTCGAGCTCAAGGCAAGGGGGAGAGGACAATTCATTTGTCCATATGTGTGGCTGAGGTTCAGTGCAGGCTGTTATTAGAGATCCTATGTATGACTTTTGTTTTATTTGTAACCATGCTTTAATACAGATAGATTTGTCAAATATGGCCTCAGATACTCACCAGGTGGGTCACCCTGGATATGTCACTTAGCCTGTTTACTTAAAGTTTCCTTATCTGTAAAAAGGAGATAATAATAGTACCTACCTTCCAGGGGTTGTTCTGAGGATCCAAAGAGATAATATTTATAAAAGAGCATAGCACAATGCCTGGCACATAGTAAGTTCTATATAAATATTAGCTATTATTATCAGTAGAATGACTAATACAATAAAATTATGGGTTCAAGTCCTAGCTCCAACTCTGTGATCTTTATATGAGCTTCAGTTATAGAACTGTATGGGGTTACACAGTATGGGCAGGTTTGGATGGGTTGTAAATTAGATTTAAGTGAGATAGAGTTGAACGTTGTCAACCTTATTCTCTCTTTCTGAATCATCAAAGTCCAGTGGCAAGACAAAAGACAAGAGGTCTGGTGAAGGTCCATGATGCAGTAGATCAAAGACCTTGAATTCTATGTCTGACCAAGCTCTAAGCATTCCACAATTCCTTTGTCAGCTGGCTTCCTGACTGGTGGAACAAATTGTTCTGATCCACCCATTCTGCCAGGATAAGTTTTCTTATACTTGAGGTAGACACCCCCTAACTCAACTCAGGGTTTGAGGCCTGTCAATTACTCTCACCCTGCTTTAGCCTATCTGCCAGGAAAGTTTATTTGGGAGTTTTAGTTGTGTCAGGGAGGAGTTGGTGAGTGATAATAGTAAAGAGAAATAGGAGAAAAGAAAGGAGTGACAATGAAATATATATATTTTTTAAATAGAAAGGAGCAGAAAGAAATTCAAAAGGGGACCGAAAAGCAAGAATTTTATTCTTACTATGTTAAATTTAATATACAAACTATATAATAGTTCACACTTTCATATACAAACCTCCTTTGTATATTAAAATCTTGATGTTTTAGTTCATTATAAAAATACAAAATTTTAAAGTTATTTTGTGTTTACCTTGAGATACTTTACTTATGTGCACATACATCATTCCCTTAATATAATGTAAACTTCTTGAGTCCAAAAACTGGTTTTGAAAAAATGTTATTTGTACCTCCTTTGCCTAACACAGTGCCTGGCACATGTTGGGAACTTAATATTTGTTGGTTGATTTGATTCTAAGTTTTTAAAAGAAAAATTGCAAAATATAATGAACTATTTGAAAACATGTTTCAAATCATTAATGGTAAAAGAAATGTCAAAGCATTTCTGAGATTTTACTTCACATTATTAGGGAGTCTTTTTTGCCAGTCTCAGGAAAATAGAAATACTAAAAAGTTGTTGGAGCTATAAATTGGTCTAATCCTTCTGCTTATTAGTTTAGAATTATGCTAAGAAAGTAAACTATTTATATCTTTTGGCCTACTATTGAGCATATAACTCAAAGAAGTCAAAGACAGAAGCAAAAGTCCAAAATATAAAAAAATAAGATTTTAAGATAACAGTATGCTTTGTAATAGCAAGGATTGGAAGCAAAACGGGTGCTTGTCAATTGAAGAACTACTGAAAAAAACCTGACATATGAAATGTAATAGAATGTTATTATACAATAATAGCATTTAGTCTTTATAGTTTGCAAAGTATTTTACAAATATTAGCTTATTTTAGCCTTGGAACAAACCTGAGAGATAAGAGCTATTATTATCCTTGTTTTACAGATGAAGAAAATGAGGCAGTAAAATCACTTGCCCAGGGTTACATAGCTAATGAGAAATGACAAGGAAAACAATATAGACAATGTCTGAAACAATGTAAGTGGAAAGACTAACCACCACAAAATAACTGAAACTAAATGTTGCAATAATATAAAGAAGATTGGTCCCAAAGAAGAAATATTAAAAACATAAAATAAAATTTCCTCCCACTTCTTTTGCAGAGCTTGGAATCCACAGGTATAGAATAGTACCTGTAATGTCATATTTTAGAAATGTAGTTGATTCATGCTAATTTTTTAAAGTTTTTTTTTTTTTTAAGTTGTCCTAAGTAGTAGGAAAATCATTGGAATCAATCACTCCACCCTTTATAGGCAGTATAGTGGAGAGGGAAGGATCCTGAAAGAATTTAGAAAACATGGGAAAATTTATATAAACTTATACTTAGAAGACAAATGAAAGCCTTGGGTAGCTCAGTGGTTTAGAGGATAGAGCATCAGCCCTGAAGTCAGGAGGAACTGAGTTCAAATCTAACTTTAACTCTTCCTGACTGTGTGACTCTGGGCAAGTCAACCTTAATTGCCTCAGCAAAAAAAAAAAAAAAAAAAAAAAGAAAGAAAAGGAAAAAAAAAGAAAAATAAAGAAAAATGTAAGAAATGGCTACAAAAATGCAAATGAAAAAATCATTAAAAGGGAGCAAAACCCCAAGTGATTTACAAACCAATGATGACCAAGATTTCAGAAGAATATGTAAATCATCTCATTTTCTCAATGGGAGAGAAGAGAGAAAGGCTTTTTCTATAATAGAAAAAAAAATTAAATAACAATAATGATTCCCCAAAACAAATAATAAAGCATAGCTCTGTCTTAAGTCAATATGTATTTATTAAGTGCTTACTATTTGCCAGGTTGCAAAAGGGACAGGAAGATCTAGGTCAAAATATTGCATGCTATATGTTTTATCTTCTTGGCCCTTTGAGGCTAAGGTCATGAGTAGTAGATCAAATGTATTCATTGCATTTAGGTGGTGCAGTAGAAGTAGTACTGAATTGTAGTCAAGAAGACGAGTTCAAATCTTGTCTTAGATACAACTTTAGCTGCCTCGAGTTCCCTAATTATGTGCCCTGGGCTCCTAGATCCAGTCTCCTTATCTGTAAATTGGAGATAATAATAGTACTCAACTTGTGAAGATCAAATGAGATAACATGAATGTTATTATTATTATTATCAGATAATAATAACTGTTTTTCTTTGTGCAATGGGAAATTTTCTTTCCCCCTCAATAATGAATGTGACGTGAAAACAAAAGGTATCAAGAATCTCTGTATTGAAGAACTCATAAATCCTTTTCTGAATCCACTGCCACAGCATACAGAACATCCAGCTTAGAGTCAGAAATACCTGAGTTCAAATTTGGCTGCAACAGCCGTTGTGTGACTGAATAAACCACTTCACTTTTGTTTGCCTCAGTTTGCTCATCTGTAAAATGGAGATAATAATAGTACTACCTCCAGGGCAATTCCCATGAATGAGACACTCCATCTTTTGGCTCCCAGCATTTTCTCTGACAATCCGCCTTGCATGGAATGTTTTCCTTCTTTATCTCTATCTGCTGTATCCTAGCTTCCTTTAAGTTTCAAATAAAATATTGTCTTCTGCAAGAAGCTTTCCTCAATTTCTCTTAATTATGGTGATTTCTCTTTGTTAATTATTTCCTATTTATCCTATATATAACTTGTTGTTATATATTTGTTTGTTTAATCTCTGTTAGATTGTAAGCTCCCTGAGGATATGCTTCTTAGAACTTTTTTTTAGTTTAGTATAGAGTCTGGCATACAGTGAGCTCTTAATAAAGTTTTTTGTTGTTGATTGTCAGATCGGCTATTTCTGTACTACGTGCTGTTTAACTTTTTTCTCCCCTGATTTGTACAAATTTCTTAAATGGCACGTTTATCCAAATAGAAAATGACAAAAAACCAGGAAGTATAGTTTAAAATAAGATGACAGAGGTAGGATCCAAAGTGATCTGGATAGGCTAGAATAAAAGAAGGAAATAAGCATTTATCAAGCACTTAGCATATATATATATATCAGCACTGTGCTAAGCACTTTCATTTATTTATTTAAAAAAATTTTATGGTTATACTTGTACATTCTTTTTTCTTTTTCTTTCTTTCTCTTTTAAAAACACATTTCCTTATGAATCATGTTGGGAAAGAAAAATCAGAACAAAAGGGAAAAACCACAAGAGAAAGAAACAGAAGAAAAAAGTGAATCTTGCTGTTACTATGTAATATATTCCTGGTTCTGCTTGTTTTGCTAAGCAACAATTCATGCAAATCTTTCCAACTCTTTCTAAAATCAGCTTTTTTAAAACAATAATATTCTATTACTTTCATATACTATAACTTATTTAGCCATTTAGCTGCTAGAAACATTTGTGCACATGTGGGTCCTTTTCCCTCCTTTTTGATTTCTTTGGGATACAGACCTAGCAATGGCACTGGTGATTCATAGGGTATGCCCAGTTTGATTGCCCTTTGAACATAGTTCCAAATTGCTCTCCAGAATGGTTGGATCAGTTCACAACTCTACCAACAATACATTAGTGTCCCAGTTTTCCACATCTCCTCCAGCATTTATCATTATCTTTTCCATTCATCTTGTGCTAAGCACTTTTTAAAGATATAGCATTTGATCCTCTCAACAATCCTGTGAGATAGATGTTAAATGATTCCCATTTTACAGTGGAGAAAACTGAAGGAGACAGAGGTCTCATTTAGGTCTCAATCATAAATAGTTTAGAATGAGGTCACATTTTAACTCCAGTCTTCCTGACTCCAGGACCAGTAATTATCCATCATTTAATTTCAATTGAGTTGGGTTAAATTAAGATAAAATATGCATGTATGTAGGTTTATTTTATCAGTACAACATGTGAGAAACATGACTAGAGAACAGTTGGTCTGAAAAAGACCTATAAGTGGGGTCAGTATAGATCAACAATCTAATATGGCAGCTCACAAAACCAAAACAATCTTAGACTTCATTGGAGGAGGCCCAATGACTAGAGAGGAGATGCTCCTACTATATAGCAGTCAGACCATATCTGAAGTGTTCTATTCAGAAAAATAACGACAACCTGAAGATCTTTGTGAGAAAGATAACCAAATGACTAAAGGGTCTTAAGATCATGCCATAAAGTACCAAGAGAAGATGAAATAGGTAGAAGTGAGGTCTTAAATTGAATTCAAAAATGTCAGTTTCTCAAATACAACATGGGGGAAGAGAAAACTTGGAGGGGAAATGATACCTTTTACCAAGTATTTGAAGATTGTCATCTGGAAGATAGGAATTAGATTTCCTAAGCTCATCTCCAAAAGGCAGAATTAGGAGGAAGGATTGTGGATTAGAGGCAAACTTCCTAACTATTAGAGCTATCCCAAAGTGGGTAAGGCCTCAGGAAACATGGGCTCAAATTGATTCATTTCAAAGAAACATCAAGTATGTACTTTTTTGTCAGGAACTGAGGACACAAAGACAAGCTAGTCTCTTCCTTCAAGAAGTTTACATTTTAATGGATGACTTACAGAGATCTTCAAGCAAAGTCACTTGCTGGATATGTTGTAGAGGGAATCCTTAAGGTATAAATTGGACCAGATGGCCCTTTGAGGTCCCTTCCAATACTGACATTCTATAATTTGGTGCCTACTTTAAGAATTTATTGGTCATTTTCTGATTAATAGAGTCAGAATCCCTTTAAATAGTTTGTCTCTTAAGTTAAATATTTCCCTAACCTCATTTGAACTCCTAGTTCCTAGCTAGTCTTTTTCTCCTAAACTTATAATAGCATAAAGACAAACTTTAGTCCCTGCATCATTCTAATCAGCTAATGAGTAGGGTCTGAATTAATGAGGCATTACTGTATTAAGTAATAATACTAACTGGATTCCTTTTGCTTTGGGGATTCAAATAACTCATCTTTACCTTATGAATGGCAAGAGGTAAGATTTATACCTTAGTATAAAGTCTGTTAGTCTGGAAAGGTGAGAGAGGAACAGATGGCAAAAGGCTTTGAATTCCAAGCAGATCATTTTGTATTTGTTGAAGAGAGACAATAGGGAGTCCTTGAAGTGTATTGACTACGGGGTGACGTGGTCAGAGTGCACTTTAGGAATTTCATTTTAGTGACTGAATGGAGGATGTATTGAAATAAGGAGTGACTTGAGGCAGGCAGATCCTCCAGCAGAGTTGTTGCAATAGTGAAGGCAAATGGTGATGAAAGCTTACACCAGACTGGTCCCAGTGTCAGAGAAAAGGATTGATATTAAGGTGAAATCAACAGGCCTTGGCAACAGATTAGAAATGGAGGATTGGGAGTTTAGGAGGAATAAAGGATGACTCCTAGATTGGGTGCCTGAGAGAGTGGGATGCCAGGGGTGCCCTTTACATTAATAGGGAAGGTAGGAGAGTCAGGCAAGGTTTAGACAGATAAGTTCTGTTTTAGATGTCTACTGGGCATCCATTTAAGATGTCTGAAAGGTAGTTGGAGATGTGACACTGGAGGCCAGTGCTTGGGGCAGGATACACCAATTTAAGAATCATCTGTAGAGAAATGGTGATTAAAGTCATGGAGATAAGATCACCAAGTGAAATAGTGTAGAGGGAGAAGAGAAGAGGGCCCAGGGCAGAATCCTAAGGGAAACTGTAATTAGAAAGTATCATCTAGAGAAAGATCCAGCAAAGAAGATTTAGAAGGAGCAGTTAAATAAATAGAATCAGGAGAGAGTAGTGTCCTGAAAATCTACAGAGAAGAGAGTATCAGGGAGGAGAGGGTAATAAACAGTGTCAAAGATCAAAGAGAGTCAAGGAGAATGAGGATTGAAAAAAAAGTCATAGGATTTAGCAACTTGGAAGAGAAAAGTCTTGGTGTCTGTCTTTTTTTTTTTTTTTTTTTTTTAAAGTCATTCTTTTAGAGACATTTTTTTAAGTGTACACTGGACAGTCAAGTAATCTTGCTTTTAAAAAAAGTCTTGCATGACATCTTGGATGTCATGTCATGTCATTTTATAACATTTTTGAGCATTAAAAATAGATATTCTGAAAATATTCTTTTAATAACATGTTCTAGTATTTAGTTTGGAATCAGTCAAATTGATGAGCCTCCAATTTGAACACTCCATTATCTTCTTTTTTAATTGAGATATTTGGCCTTCTTCAATTTTGTAGTTTCCTTCCTGTTCTTCAGAATTTTTTAAAAAAATTACTGACAGCTTAGCAATCATGTTCCTCAGTACTTTCAGTACCCTCGGATATTTTTCTTTTGGCTTCTTTATCGGATTTTTTTTTTTTTTTTTTTTTTTTTGGTGAATTTCTGGATGCCTTGCCTTCTATCTTTTCTACATTGTTGCTGCTTGAGCATGGTGGATATACATACACTGGCATTCTTCTTCCTCTTTCTTTTTCATTTTAAAGTATCCTTGCAGATAAGATAGAAGCATATGAACTGAATGATTACATAGTTAGATGGGTTTGTAGATAGCTTAATGACTCTCCCTCCCTCCTAAAAGTGTTAATTAATTGCTGGAAATGTAAAGAGAGGTTTCAACTGGGAGCTATAGGATTCTGTGGTGACCTATTCAATTTTTTTTTTTTTTTTTTTTTTTTTTTTTTTTTTTTAACCAGGGGTTGGAGAAATGATATGCTTATCAGATTTTCAGATAATAGGACCCTAGATTTAAATTTAGAAGGGACCTTACAGATACATTATTTAATCCAACTCTTCCCATATACCAGTTGAAAGAGCTGAGACAGAGAAATTAAGTGACTTGTCCAAGATCATACAAGTAGTAAATTCAATTTAATAAGCATTTATTAAACACCTACTATGTGCCAGTCTCTGTGTTAAGTGAGATACAAAAAGAGGCAAAACAATTTCCCTGCCCTCAAGGACCTTCTAATCTAATGGGCAGCAGATCCAGAATTCAAATTCAGTTGTCCAGTGACAACTCAAAACTGGGAAGGATAATGAACACAGAAATGATCTCAACAGACTGGAACAATAAAATGAAATTTCGAATACCGGAAGTGGTAGAAACTTTGGAAATCATAGATTCCAGCCCTTTCCTGATATGTGGATCTCCTGTACAATCCTTGTCAGATGGTCTTTCAATTACACTCCACACTAATTGAAAGTTTATTGTGTGCTGTATGGTATTAGGCTCTTACATTCTCTGAAAGAGTATGATCATCCATTCAATCACAGAAGGGTGAAAGTTCAAGAAACTGAATGTCATGTATTAGCTCCCAATTATTTCACTGGAAAACTGATTGAAAGAACTGGGCATGTTTAGTATTTATTTCTTATTCCCACTTATATTTTGAAGTAATATCTCCAGACCAGAGAGAGGTGCCTGGAATTACACATGCATCTGATAGGGTCTAGAGCGGATTCCAGAAGCCGGGAATGTTGTGCATTTATTTTTAAGAGATGTTGCTTTCTTGCTCTCCCTCTGCGTCTGGGGTTAGCTGCTACTCACTCTGCTTTTCCAACCTTTGGGCTAGTCCAAAGGGTGCTTCTCCTGAAAACCTTCCCTTTCTTTCCCTCCAGGCTTTTTACTTGGTCTTTATATGCTAATTTACCCTTTCTCTTGCACCTTTCCCTTCAGCTCTAACTTTCCCCTTTTCTTCCATTCTATTTGTGGCTCCCACTCCATTTAAAAACCTTCCCTCCAATACTTGTACTAATGGTCTTTGTTCGACTTCATTCCTTGTGGATCCTCTTTCTGGCTTTTCCAGAACGGTCTTCCGGTGATAAGCTTTCTTTGACCCGAAATAACTTGTTAGTTTACTAAAAACTCAGGTTGGCTTTTCCCGGGGTCAGCACTTACTCCGGCCCCAGCCTGTCCTTGGCCCCGGCCATCGCCCTGGTCCCACATCTGACAAGCACCCCCCTCCCCCTTTCCCTCCCATCCTCCCCACCCCTTTACTCCCCTCCCCTCCCCAAATCCGCCCCCAGACAGGGGTCAAAGGCAGACCCGAGCATCACGTGTTCGCACAGCACCACAAAACAGCTAAGAATCCGCCTTTGGAGTCAGAAAATCCAGTAGGAGATTCCGGAATCCTGCTGGGCCCCGGGGTCGGAGACTCCCTGCAGAATCGGGCTGAAACCTCGGGAGACCTACCGGATCCATCTCCGAACGCCAGAAGCGGGGCGCGTTCTTAGTTAGGTAGGGGAGCTTTTCTGAGGGAAGGCGGGGAGAGTCTCCCCTGCGCTCCGCGTGCGCCCTATTGTGTGTAAGAACCCCGAGGAGCTAGCCCCCGGGGACCAGCAGCCCGGGACCCTCACGATTGGAGCCCAGCCTTTCGCTTCCCGGGAAAACTTCCCAGCCCAGCCTGGGGGTGCCCTGCTTAGGGACCGGGGGCTGGGCACCGGGAAAGAGGAAGGAAGGAAGGAGGGCGGGCTGGAGGAGGCAGTGGTGGCGGCGCTGGCGCTGCGCTGTCGGGGAAGGGTTACCCGCGGCGGGGGCGGGGGGCCTGGGGCCGGTGGTTGCAGCGGGGCCCGGCCCAGGGCTCGGGCGGTCGTAGCGGCGGCTCCAGCTGGGGTGTGCACGGCCCCCAGCTTCTGAGGACGCGGCTCAGGGACACGGGGAAGCAGCGGCTGCAGCTGTCTGCGTCCTCTCCCAGGGGCGCCCGGAGCTCGCAAGAGCAGCAGGTAAGACGCGAGCCTGAGCCGGGGGGCCCGGGTCGGGGGGCCCGGGGGATCCCTCCTTCACTCTTTCCGTTGGGCTGGAGAACCATGCAGGCCGCGCAACCGGAGCACGAGCAGACTCCGCCGGCCGGGAGCCCTGGGCTCCGGTGTGACCCAACCGGGAGGGGCCCAAATACCGGGCCCCGAGAGGGAGCGCCGAGCCTCGGGCGGGGAAAGGGGGAGGGGGTGTGGGGCTGGAGACAAAGAGGAGGGGCCCCCCCAGGAACGGAGCTCCCGGGGGAAGGGGGAGCGAGGTGCTGGGCCGGGGCAGCAGCAGCTGGAGGTCACAGATAATGTCACTTGCGAGGAATTTTTCCCCACCCCCCTCCGGCCTCCCTCCCCTTACCCCCTCTCCATCCCCCCTCCAACCCCCCTTATCCTCCTCTCCAGAACAGGGAAAACTTTTGTCTTGTGTGTCCCAGCTTCGTGGAAAGGGAATGGGCTCCTATGGCAATGCGGCCCAACCGGTTTTCCCCCCAATGGCCTTTTCCTCTTGGGAAGACAGTGTGCGTTCTGCTCCCCAATCTCCTCCTCCCTTCAAAACACTTGGAAAATGTATTCCCCTTTTATAAGAACTGGGTTTTGTTTTGTTTTGTTTTGTTTTTTGGAAATGAAGGTCGGTAAAGGAAAAAAGGTCCAGGCCTCATTGAACACCCTATTAGGCTTCAGTGACCCTTAACTAGGGGTCCAGGAGCTGGACTATTTGCTCTTCGGCATGGGGTTAAGGAGACTACTTGGAATGAATTTAGTTCAATTCCATAAGCATATATTAAGCGCCCACTAAGTGTAAAGCCTTATGCTACTTGCTGGGGGTAAAGAGATGAAATCAAACTTAGTCTCTGCCCACAAGGATGAATGTTAAACTTAACAACGTTTGACACCGTTCACCATCTCCTTCTGCCTATCTCTTTCTCAGACTTTTGTGAGACTGCTTTTCTTCTGCAGTCTGATTACTCCTTTATGAGCAGTCCTCTTCTTGTCTCCTAAGTGTGAGTACTCCTAAAGCTCTGTCCTACAATCCCTCCATGTTTTCTCCTGTAGTGATCTCATCAGATCCCATGGATTTAAATTATCATCTCTATGCACATGACTCCTAATTTGTATTATCCAAGGGCCTTAATCTCCCTTTTGCCTTGAGTCCCCATCTCCAGCTGCTTTCTGGGTATCACCACCTGGATGCTCTGCTTGGCACAACAATCTCAGCTTCATCATTCCCTCCTAATCCTGCCCTAACTTCTAACATTGAGATTTATTTTGACGGCACCACCATTTTCCATTAGTGGAAGCTGGAAAAGCTGCTATTTCTTTGACCCTTCCTCATCCCTCAGGCCAAATCAGTTGCCAAGTCCTTTAGATTGTTTCCTTCTCCAAATCTCTTGAATTTGTCCTTTTTTGCCACCTTTGGTTAAGCCCTCATCAACTCTTTCTTAAACTATTGTATTAACTTTCCACCTAACTGTCTGCAATCCATCTTTTATACAAATGATAAAAATCTTTCTAATGTATAGATCTGATCTAATCATTTCTTGCTTGAACTCTCAGTGGCATCCTGTTGCCCTTAGGATAAAATGTAGACTCCTTAGGTTGATATTTCAGGTCTTCCACTATCTGGTTTCAGCCTTCCTTTCCAGCCTGATTTCATGTTGCTCTCCATTACACACATCATTTTAGCCTAACTGGACTACTAGCTGCTCTTTGAACTTGATATGCAATCTACTCCTCTGTACAATAATGCTGGTCATTCTCCATACCTGGAAGGTACTTCCTTAACTCTGAGGATCTGTCTCTTCCCTGCAGGCTCAATTTAAATGTCTACTCCTTTTTGAACTCTTCCTAGATTCTGTTATCTCAAAGTGTTTTCTCTCTCCTCAGAATTTCCTTCAGTGCTTTTCCAGAATTTTTCCTTTTAACTATTATGCCTTGCTTTGCATTACACTTTTGTCTGTACATGTTATATTCTTCTGCAATTGGATTGTAAGATCCTTGATGACAGAGACTGTGTCATTTAAAAATCTTTATAACCCCCAGGTTAGAATTGGGCTGAACCTCAATTAGTTCCAGAATAACAGTTCCCTTTGAAAGTGTTAGTAACAATTGTTCCTTTTTTGGGGGGTGGGGGAAGGGGGCATTTTACTTTTTGTCCTTACATATATCTTATGTCAAATACATGTTCTTTCCATTTACCATGAGGAACCTCCTCACAAACCTTATCTTCTTGTTTTATTTTGTCCCAGAGGTGACATTGAGTTCTCAAGCTCAGCCAGTGAAATTCCACCAAGCTAGATAGGCCTGATTTTATCATCTGAATTAAGTTTGCATAGGATCTTCACTGATAAGTTGACCATCATCAACTAATGGATGTCTTTGGTCCACATTAACTCATGAAGATAGCTCTACTAAGGGCTGAGGAGATGGGGATGGGGAATGGAGGGAAATATGTAATCTATATCTGTGGAAAGATTACAGTGAGGGAAACTGAGACTCTGAGAATTTAAATGACTTGTTTCGGTGACTGGAACTTGTCTTTGCATTTTGAAAACAGGGTCGTGTTGTCCAAAATTCATTGTGGTGTCTCCTCTGTGGAGAAATAGCCAGGTATCCTTTCCTACCTCCCTTCCATTATAGGAGCTTTGGTTAGCTTCAGTATATTCTTGGATCTTGGGAAAAGAGGATAAGGGAATTATTTGAATACTTTGATTATCAGCGCAGTTAACAAAACAAACATTTGCAGAAATGTTAGGATATAGTAAGATTAAGTCAAGGTGCATCTTCAGTGATCAAGATCCTTGGATAGCTAATGATTTTGTAAACAAGGGTTCTCCAGGTCAACTTTTTCTGAGGACACCTATCTTCCTATCTTCAGATTAGAAGGGAGCTGGAAGAGGGATATTACCTGACTCTTGGTCTGTAATTGTTACACCCATTTTACTGCTGATAAAAGAGACGGTTAAGTAGAGAAACTGCTTAGCCAAGAAAATATATCAGACACTTGTAGCTCAGAGACAAATTCCAGCAACCTCAAACATCTCTCTCCTCTGAAGGAGGCTGCTTAAGAAACCTTGTCAAGGCCAATGTGAGCTCTTGGTCTATGTGACAGTACCGACCTTGGGTAAATCAGAACAAGATTCTGTATTTGGGTTTTAGTTGCATGGACTATACAATGGATTAAATGAATCTGGTCTTTCTAGCTTTAAAACTTTTAACAAACATTTATTAAATACCTACTATATGCCAGGCTGAGTGCTGTGCAAAAATCATCTCACTTGATCTTCTTGACACAAATTGGTGCTATTATTATCTTTATTTTATAATTGAAGAAACTGAGGCAGACTTGTCCAGGGTCACACAGGGCTCTACCCATTGGAGTATGTATGGTTATGAGCTGGATATGGACCTAGGGTATGAGTTTTCCACCTCAATTGAAAACCCATGTAAGAGTTGAAGTCTGGCTGCTCTTTGAGGCAAAATTTTCCTTCTTAAGGTTGCTTAGCATTTAAAAGGTTGAAGATGAAGGGTGCTGAAGATGAAGGAATAAGTTCACCAGTTTTAAACTCACCACTATGCTGCTAATTTAAGCCTTGATTGACACCAGCTCTCTCTGCCTCCTCTCCCCTCTGATTGGAGGGCTGGAGGGTGGAGTACTAAACTCCTCCTAATGCCTTCTTTTATATAGTGCAGAAACTGGACTTCAGCTCCCTCCACTCAGCATCTGCTTCTCTTTCTGGTTTCTGCTGGAACCAGATGCTCATTTCCCAGGACCCTTCCAGTGCCCCACCCACACCCTCTCCCCTCTGCCTCCTTTTGTGAGTTTCTCCTTCTTCAGATTGTAACCTCCCTGAGGACAGGGATTGGCTTTTTACTGGTTGTATTTCCAGCTCTTAGCAAGGTGACCGGTGCATGGTGGTGCTCACTAATTGTTAATTGGATTGAATTGTTAGAAATTTTGTTGTAGGCTGCACATGTCCTAGGTGGCCCTATGGACAGAACTCTGGACTTGAGACGTTTACCGCTCTCTGCCTCAGGTTCCTCATCAGTAAAATAAAGGTAATAATAGCACCTGGGATTGTGTTGAAGAACAAATGAGTTGCCATATGTAGCATACTTTCAGGACCTGGAAGTGCTATGTAAATGCTGGCTATTATTGTTAGTTATTATGTTCTGGCAAGTAGAATAATTCCTTGCAGATTGCTTGGTCTGTGGTCAAAATACCTTTTGGTATGTTCCTAGATGCCAAAGAAAAAGCAAAGCAAGAATAAGTGTGAGATGTCTAGCATGTCAGGTGTGGCTTTCAAGAGGCAGCGTCTCAGGAGTAATAAGATCAAATGAGATAATATTTGTCAAGCACTTAGCCTGGTGCTTGGCACATAGCAAATGCTTAATAAGTTCTGGTTCCCTAGTCTCCTCTGTCTCCTGCATTAGATTCCTCCCTTTACACTTTTTTTTTTTTAAATGAAATAAAACCTAGAACTTTCCTTCACTTTACAGATAAACAAAATGAGACCCAGATAATAATGCATGAAAAAGATACATTTGAGATAGCTGATATTGCAGTAGAGAGAGTGCTGGGCCTGGAGTCAGGAAGACCGGAGTTCAAAAGTGCTTTTAAATACCCATTAGTTTTTTGACTTTGAGCGAGTGACTTAAATCTTTGTTTGCCTTAGTTTCCTCATCTATAAAATGGGAAATATAATATCACTTATTTTGTTGTGACTATCAAATGAAAAAATATTTGGAAAAGTGCCTAGTGTAGTGTATGGCATGTAATAGGTATTACATAAATGCTTACTCCTTTCCTCCTTCCCCATTTGAGACATCAAGGATCTTGCCATCAAACTTTCCCAAATGCCATCCAATCACATGTCTCTTTCCTGTTTACCCATGGGGTACAGCTTATTAGTCTACATGTAGCAGTTCAAGTTATAAACTTTGGTCTGGATTTGGAATCAGAAATTAGTCGCTGACTCTTGATGAGCCCATGTGGAGTTTCCTTGGCAAAGATATTGGAATGATTTACCATAAGGCACAAAGAGGTTAATTGACTAGTGAATATCTAAGTGAATTTGAACTCGGGTCTTTCTGACCTTGAGACCTAGTACTAAGTCACTTACCTGCTTCTTTGGAATCAGAAACTTAATGACACACTTAAACAGAAAACCTGGATTCAAACTCTGATTCTCTCAATACTACTTGCATGATCTTAGTAGTGTAACTTTCTTGAGTCTCAATTTCTTCATCTGTAAAATGAGGGGTTTAGGTCAGATGACCCTGAAGGCTTCTCCTAGTTCTAAGTTTCAGTTCATAAGGATGGAAAAGGACATCCAGGGATACCTGAGTCTTCTCAGATCCCTTAAAATTCTAAATCTATGACCCTGTGTCCTTGATAGGCTCCTCATGCCAGCATTGCATGAGCAGGGAAATATGGGTTTCTCATCCTCTCTGTTTGGAGTATAGTTGGTTAAACTCTTTTTTTGCATTGGTTGGATTTTATTTTGCAGGGTCCAAAATTCTGGAATGCTGCTGGAACCAGAAGAAATCGAATTGGGAAATGTTTGACAAAATAAAAATACAACACAAATAATGTTAATTCATGGTTTTCTAAGTCATTATTGGCCTCCCTCCTTTTTCAGTTTGACACTACTGATTAAGTATCTTGCAGTCAAATTGGGCAGAACATTTTTACAAACATGTGGGTTGTAAAGACCTTTGTTTGCTAAAAGCCTTGTAATGTATTTACAACAATAGTTCACATTTATATAAGTTTTAGTTTACAAATAATTTCTTCAAGTATTTTGGGATAAGTTGTGTAAATTGTATTCTTCCCATTTTATAGATGAAGCGAGAGAGATTAAAGAGAGAATCTCCCAGTCTTCATACTGTTAGAGATGTCTGTCCAAGTTTTCAGATTCTGAATCTCTCTACTATATCACCACTGTGCTCTTCATCTGACAATGCAATGTTCATTTGTTGATCTGTAGGCCCTGTTTCTCCCCCCTTAGGTTTCGCCCTCCTGGCAGATCATCTGAAAGTTATTTGTTAAATTCCTTTATGTGCTCCCTAGGAATTGAATTGGGAAATAGAAGGCGTTATGGAAGAAGTGTTGCCTTGAGAGTTAGGAGACATGGCTTTTAGTCTTAATTGTGCCATTAATTCATGGTGTGACCTTAGGCAGCTCACTTCCTCTTTCTGGGGCTGTCTACTCATCTGTAAAAGGTCCTTTCCGTCTTCTTTGTTCTCAGGCTCTGTTTAGCTCTGAGTTGGTCAAAATGTATACACAACTTTTTTTTGCTTGAATTTTTTTAAAAATCTTTATTTTTTTCACTTTACCTTTATGGGCTTCAGTTTCCTAACTTGTAAAATGAGGTTTGTTTTGTCCAACTTCTAAAGCCTGTGATCTTCCTAACCTGTGTCCATTCTCCTACTCAGAAATTTTAATAAGTGTTGCTGCTCACAGAATCAGAATTCCTTATTTATCTGTGTGAGGGCCTCTTCACTTGACTTCAGCCTCTTTAAGTAACCCTATTACCTATGACTTCTTTTTGTATATTCTACATTCCAGCCAAAGTGGGACTGTCTCCTTTGCTTGATTCTCATGAAGCTCTTTCCTATCTATATTCTTTTTTTAAATAGTATTTTTTTTTTCCAAATACATACAAAGGTAGTTTTCAACATTCCCCTTTGCAAAACTTTGTGTTCCCAATTTTTTCTTCTTCCCTCCCTCAACTCTTCCCTCCTCAAGATTAAACATGTGCAGCTCTTCCAAATATACTTCCATGTTTGTCATGCTTGCAAGAAAAACTAAACCAAAAGGAGAAAAACAAACAAGCAAACAAACAAACAACAAGGGAATAAATAAATAAATACTATGCTTTGATCCACATTCAGTCTCCATAGTTCTTTTTCTGGGTATAGATGGCAGCTTCCAGCTCAAGTCTGTTGGGACTGTCTTGAATCACTACATTATTGAAAAGAGCCAAGGCCATCCCAGTTGCCCTGTCTATATTTCATTGTTTATACGTGGACTTTCTTCATATTTTTCAGGCATTTTTCAGTGGTGTCCAACCCTTTATGACATTTGTGATTTTCTTGACAAAAATGCTGGAGAGTTTGCTATTTCTTTCTCCAGCTCATTTTACAGAGAAGGAAACTGAAGCAAACAGGGTTAAGTGACTGGCCCAAGGTCACACATATAGTAGATAAGTCTTCCTTACTCCAAGGTCAGCACTCTGCTGTTGCATCTAGCTGCCCTTCTTTATATTTGTATCTATTGAAATCTTTTCCATCTTTTAAAGTGCATGGCTAGTGCTGTCTCCTCCATGATGCTCCTCTGATAATCCCCAACTATAAGCAATGACTCACTTAAACATATCATAGTACTGTGTTTGAATCTCTGCTCTTCTTTTATATATTAGAGCTGAGTATTTCTCTTATTCATACTTGTAATATTATAAGCTTCTTTCAAGATAAGAGTTTTTCATCTTTATGTCCTCATTGTCCAATATAATACATAGCATATAATAGGCATTTAATAAAATATTTGTTGTATTGAAATAAGATCTAATCTGGGTCTTGGGAACATGGAAAGGAGAAATGAAAAAGGACATTTTACAGATGGGGACGAATGTGGCTTTTTGGGAAAACACAGACTGGATTTGTTTAGATGAAGGAGAGGCTTGATAAACACTTAGTAGTAGATGGAAATAAATTGAAACCTGACTGTGGAGAGCATTGAATGCCAGGGTAGAAAATATTATTCTGTTGGCAGTAGGGCGGTGTTAAAGGTTTTGAAAGAAGGGAATAGCATACACAGTAATATTAAATCAGGAGGTCTAGTTCCTTTTTGTAGAGAGGCCCAGAAATATTAAATGATTTGCTGGAAATTACATAGCAAATATATGAGCGAATCTGCACTAGATTTCAAGTGTTTTGCCCCTGAGGCTAGTTTTCTTAGAAGAAAAGAGAATGGAGAAGAATCTCTTGGTTGGGAGATCTTTGGGAAATGATGTTCAATTTGGTAGCACTCTCCATAGACACCAGAAACTGATGTCGGTACCTTTGAGATCATCCCTTAATTTTCTGGTAGAGGAGACTGAAGTCAGGAGGAGGGAAATGACTTGTTCCACTTCTGGTTTAAGAGGGAGCCAGGAACTCAGGTCTCCTGACTCCTGGTCTAATGTTTTGTTTTTGTTTTTAATTAAAGCTTTTTATTTACAAAACATATGCATGGGTAATTTTTCCACATTGACCCTTGCAAAACCTTCTGTTCCAACTTTTCCCTCCTTCCCTCCCTCCCCTCCCCTAGATGGCAGGTAGTCCCATACATGCTAATGTTCTTTTTATGGCACTGAAAGCTACCTCTAAACAGAGACCCTCCCCATTTACAATTCCCCTTTTGCTTCTGTTATCTTGGGCCTTATATCCTTTTCTTGGGTCCTGGACACGTGGCTTTTTAATAAGAAGCATGTCACCCCTTCTTTTCTGTGGGAACATGGGCTTGCCCAGTCATGGGACCCGTTCAGAACTTGCCACTTGCCACTTCCAAGTCAGGTGGTGCAGCCCTGCTCCGGGTGTATCTCACTTTGGGAGGAGCCCAAGTGAAAAGTGAGAGAGCCTGCTTGGTGACTTAGCTGGGTTTTTCCTCCAAGCCCATGTGGGTTTCAGGTGTGGTGTTTTTGACCCAGCAGTACCAGCTCCTCACCTGCTTAACCTGCTTCTTCTGGACCTTGTGCCATTGGGCCCGAGGGGCCTTAGCTTGTGTACACCCAGAAAATCAAGCCAGAAGCCACCTGAAGCAGCTTCTCATGGCGAGGCCCACAGCTGGCCATTTCCCAGTCCCTTCCTGCCAGATTTCCAGGTCCCAGCATCTGCTCGGCCCTATCGAGAGGCCCTTGTGCTTTATCCTCAGAAAGGAGCAGAACACTCCCTCTCAACATGCTGGGGTCCTCAAAGAGCACAAAGCATATCTCAGTGACTCTGTCTGGCTCCTTAAGGCATTTGAAGGAAAAGAGGACAAGGTGGGAGATGAGTAGGTACCAGGAAGGGGAAGGAGACCTGAGTTTGAGACTTTTTCTCCAACTGACATACTCTCAACTTTGGCAAGTGCTGCTCCTCTCCCTACTCCCCTCCAACCAGGTTATTTTTTTTTTCTTTTAAAATGAGAGTTTGTCTAGACTTGGTGATCTCTAAAAGCACTCTTAGCCCCATTGCTTGTTTGTCACAGAACTGTGAGGGTGCCAGGCTTCTGAGAACAGTTTGCCATACAAGCCTGCAGACTGAAATCCATCCCCTTGAGTTTCCACTCTGTCTTTGGATTATTTCTTGACTTCTCCAGCCTAATGTGATCTTCCTTTTTCTGTGACAAGAATGGTACCTAGGCTATCTCCTTTATATTCTTTTTTACATTCTTTCTATCAATAAGCTTTTGTTTTCTTATCAATCGCTCCTATTGTAAAGAAAAAAGAAAAAAATTCATACTGGCACTGTCCAAAAATGTGTGCCTTATTCTGAACCCTGAATCTGTCACCCCTCTCACATTCTTCATCACTGGTCCTCTGGAATCATGTTGGTTAGTATATTGTTCAGGGTTACCAGGTTTTCCAACACAGACTAACAGACTGTCTTCTGCTGGATCATCAGTTGTGGCCCATCTGATGGCATCCATTGTTGTCTTGAACTTTCCTTGTCTTTCTATTTTGAAATAAATGATTAAGGCAATAAACCTTGATTCAGTATCTACTGTGTTCCAGGCACAGTGCTAAGCCCTGTGTGATCCTGTGGTTTCTTTACCCAGCTGTAGCTTTTTAACCCAATCCTAGGCCAGAGATCTTGTTTGGATTATTAGTTTTCTCCACAGTACCCTGGGCACATAGTAAGTACTAAATAAAACTTTACTGGGTTTGATTTGATTTGATTTGATGGGTAAGGGAAGAATCTGCCCTGAGTTGGTGTCTGGGATGGTTGGGTGGGGTAAGTAATAAGGGTAGGGGGGAAAAACAAATTCTAGCCTTTTTATAAGGGTAGAGTAGGAGTAGCTGATATACCATCCTTTAAGTAATATCTGCCCAGATACAGTCATAGCTTTTGCCAGCTTCACAGAAATGAGTCATGAAGGAAGAAAAAAAAAGCCCTTGGCTGGAAGTCATGGGACTTGGAATCTCCTGGGATCCAGTGCCAACCTTGCTGGTAAATAATGACTGTATGACCTTTGACCAGTCACTTGAATACTCTTACTTTAGATTTTTCATTTTAAAATGAAGGGACTGGATTAGATGAATCTCTGAAGACCTTTCCCCCAAAGGTAATTGGGGTTAAGTGCCTTGCCCAGAGTCATACAACTAAGAAGTATTATCTGAGGCAGGATTTGAACACAGGGCCTGACTTCAGGGCCGGCCCTGCCCCCCCTAAAGATTTTTCTAGTTCTTCGATTATCTTCTTTGTGTCTCTAAAATAAGGGGAGTTGGAATAGGATTTCTAAGGTTCATAATGTTCTATGCTCTAATAATAAGACTCTAATGTTCTGTGCTCTGAGACTTTAAGACTTCCTGTGTTATGTACAAAGTTTATTAAGAATTTGAGGGCTTTGAATGTAACCTATATCAGATTGGTTGCCTTCTTGTTGAGGGGGCCAAGGAAGGGGAGGGTGAGAATCTGGACCTCAATAGTTTTAAAAAACAGATGTTAAAAATCATTTTCACATGTAATTTGAGAAAAAAACATTTTGGAAAATAGGGGGGAAAGAATTTGTTTCCTAGATACCTAGTACTGTACTAAGTATTCTCAAATACACAGAGCAATGATAAGACATGAAATTTGATATTCTGTTAGTATGGTGGAGATAAGTCTAAAGTGATAAAGTAGGACAGTATATGCTGTGAACGTTCTGAAATAAATGGTACAGACCATAAGTGCCATAGAAGAAGCTCAGAGAAGGGAATGAATGAGCACTGGGCTTGGAGAAGGCTTCTTGGAGGTGGGAGGGCTTAGGCTGAGCTTGGATTTGCAGGCCTGGGAGTCAGGAAGGTTTGGATCAAGTCTTCGACACATATGTGCTAGATTACCCTGGGCAGGCATGGGGTTAACATCACAGGTCCATTTCCCATTCCTGTGATCCGGAAGAAAGTTGATGAATGAAGTAGGTACTCTACATTGAGAAAATGCTTTGGAGCAACAATATAGAGTCCACAATGAACATAATTTGAGTGGCAGGTGAGAAAGGAGACATGTGTGCCAGTTTGGAACAGAGAAAATCATCTAATGTAATTTTTGAGATGGGGAGACTGAAGGAGTGATTTGCACAAAATGAATTCTGAATCTTTCCCTATTCTATGCCACTGGTCTCTGAGAAGAGAGAGACAGAGATAAAGAGACAGATAGGAGACAGGGAGATAGAGACAGACTGAGAGAGAGAAGAGAAACACAGGGAGAGAGAGAGAGAGAGAGAGAGAGAGAGAGAGAGAGAGATTGCAAGGTTTTGTGAAGTGGGTTCATGTGGATATAAGCATGAGACGGCTTTTGGTAGGACTTGACTCTTTAATTTTGAGGAGTGGTCCACTATAATACTCTAACAAGGACTGACAAGGATGGGGTGTGGGTCTGGCTCCTGGGGTGCTGCACTTCATTGTATTAGGGAAAGGAGGAGCCTAAGTGGCTACCAGCCAGATAAGAAGGGAGGAAAGACTGAGAAGGAGCCCGGTGCTGAAGGAAATAATGTATTTTCCGAGCTTTCTGCGGATTCTGGAAACAATAGGGGAGTGGGGAGGAGGAACTATTAAAGGGACCTGATAGTGGGGGGGAGGGAGAAGGAAGGAGAGAGAGGGTGGGGAAGAAGGGAAACAGACTCTTGGACTTGGCTTCTGTTTCTTTGAAGGATGTTTATGTAATTTCCCTAGAACTATAGGGCATGATCTCCTGTGCCCCTGTAGGGCTATACTCACTGAACAGCTGTCCTGAGCCAGGACCTCCCCCCATTTCCCACTGAGTTCAGTTTTTCTTTGCTCAATCACTCTGCAGCCGTTGGGAGGGGAATTAATACAAGGCTGGGGAAAGCTGCCTACTTTTACAGAAATCTGTAGAACAGAGCATGTTAGAATTGGATTGGACCTTAGAGTTCATCTAAATCCAAACCCTGCCATTTTCCAAATGGGGAAATTGAGGCCCAGAGAGATGTGATTTAAGAAGTGATTTACCCAAGGTTGTTACCTAAGGTTACCCAAGGGGAGATTTAGAAAAAGAATGCCCAATATCCCAATTCCCATTCCAGTGTTGTTGTTGTTTTAACCCCTTTTTCCATTAAATTAGTTCAGCAAGATGCACATGAGAGGAACTATATAGGGAAGCATTTTAAAGATTCTGAATCTTACAATAAATAGTGTGCTATCTCCTACACAAGACTTCTTTGCATTCCCCCCCACACCATTATTAAAACTCTCTTGAAATTAACTTATTATTTTATCTATACTTTCTTTGTATTTACTTGTTTCCATGTTGTATCACAGACACCCTCCCTTCCTCCCCCAGTGGAACATAAGCTTCTTGTGGGCAGGTGTTATTTTCCATTTGTATTTATAGCCCTGGTAACTTATTTTAAAATTGAGTGGAGAGGATATTAGAAAAGGCTTGAAAGAAATGATGAAGAACAAGCCTGGCTCAGAAGACGAGATGATAATATGTGCCCCTACCTTTTTGTAGAGGTGGAGGGTGCATTGAATTTATTTTGAGATTCTTTTGATGTTATGATCAATCATACAGATTCCCCTCCTCCAGTTTGTATTAAAAATACTCTTTGTTATGGGATGACTCTGTCACAAGGGGATGAGGGGGAGATTATTAAAGAAAATTTAGTGTGTTTTTTTTTTTTTTTAAACAAAATACATCAGTAAAAACTCATTTTTAAAAATAGGAAAGATTGGGAAGATAGAGAACAAGAGAAGAGGAGAGAATTCAGTGACAGGCAGGCTTAGGAGATAGAAATCTTTTGGGTGAAAATTCTCCAGGTGGCTAGAGAGAAAGCATTTTAAATGCTGGGCTCTCCAGATCTTTTTTCAACTCCCTTCTCTGTTTCTACTTAGAATGCTCCTGGAGGTGTCAAGTTAAGATTATGAACTCTGTGTCTTAGCCTTATCCTATTACCTAAACATTCAGTGTTAGGGAATACCATGGTTCCTTACCTAGTGCCTTATTTTTTTTAACTAAGTTTTTGTTGATATCTTTTATTTCTTACATCATCATCATTATCTCAAATATTCCTCTTCCTGTACCTCCCAGAAAGCCATCCCATATTTTAAAAAAAGTGTATTTTAGAGAGAAAGAATTAGCATAATTTTAAAAAATCAATCAATAAAATAAAATAATTTGAAAACATGTACAAATGAGTTACATCTGTGCACTTCCTATTTCCAAGAAAGGGTAGGTTGGAGGGTATCTTCTCATTTCTTTGTTAGCATCTTGCTTGGTCTTTATAATTTTGTTACATTTACTTTTGATTTATTGGTGTGTCATTCTTCTTCCCACTTACATTATAGTTACCGTGTTTATTGTTTTTTTTTTGCTTTGTTGCCTTCTGTCCACAGCAGTTGATACAGATCCCATGTTTCTCTGTATTCATCACACACATCATTTCTTAAAGCCTAGTAATGTTCCATTTACATTCATGAGCCATAATTTGTTTAGCCATTCTTTGATTTTGTTGAGAATGAAATCTACCTGCCATGATTCAACTCAGGTACCACCTTCTAAAAATAATTACTATAATTGCTAGCATTTATATAGTACTTTAAATTTTAGAAAGCACTTACTATAGGTTATCTCAATTGATCCCTACAACAGTCCTTCGAGGAAGGTGCTATTATGCTCACTGTTTTATAAAGGGGGAGACTGATACTGAGCAAAGTTATATATAATTTACCAAGAGTCATATTGCTTGTTAATTGTCTGAGGCAGCATTTGAACTCAGGTCCTCCTCTCTGACACAATAGAATCCACAATAGAGTTGAGCACTCTGTCCACTGTATTATCAATCAGTCTTCTATTCGAGTTCTTCCCCGATACCCCCACCACCTTCTCCTTCAAATTCTATTTATTTTGTATATAGAGTTATTTACATGTTGTCTACCCTGATAGGATGTAAAAGCTTTGAGGGAGGGAAAGTTTCAGTTTCATTCTTTATTCTTGGTATTCATCACAGTACAGACTGTAGAAGATAGCCCAGAGTGTTTTGTGGTGTTCCATTAAATTCAGCAGCCATTTCTTAAAGTGCATAAGGGCATCCATGTTATGTTCTGGAACATGAAAGAGGTTCAGAGGCTAAAATCTCTCATTTTACAGATGAGGAAACTGAGACCCAGAGAGATTCAGTGTTTTGCCCAAAGCATGTAAGTAATAAGTGTCAGAGGCAAGATCTGAACCTCTCTGACTTCAGAGTCAATACCTTTTCCAGTGTTTACTCTGCTGCACTAGGGAGATTAAAAAATGAGTGAGATGATCCCTGCTCTCATAGTCTTTACACCTTGAAGGGGAAATTCCATGAACTTAAGTAATTCCAGTGGTAAACAGAGCAGAATAAGTACCTCTGAATTACACAATTCTTTGTGAAACTGGAAGACTGTCTCTGACTGGAAGAGTGGAGGAAAGCTTCCTGGAGTGGAGGTGACATTTGAGCTGGTGAAGAATGGGTAGATGTAGGAGTAGAATGCATTCCAGGTTGAGGGACTTCTGTGAACCAAATGTCAAAGACATTTATGGAGGCCAATGCTAGGGAATACTATGAAATAAGGCTGGAAAGATAGGATAGAAGGCATGGATACCATGGGAAGGAGTTTGGACTTGATTCAGTAAGCCAGAGAATTAAACATTAAAGATGTTTTAGTCGAGGAACAATGTGATGGAGACTCTAGTTCAATAAGATTTATCTGACACTTGGGCAGGATAGTTTGGGAAAAGGTAGGGGGTGAAAGCTTGGAGTCTGTGAGACCAGTTGCAGTAGTCCAGGGATTGGACTTTGATTTAGGGGAAATATGAGGGAATAGAAAAAAGGGGGACAGAGGTCAGAGATATTGCAAGATGGAAATTTCCAGCCACTGTGGCCCCCCACATAGGGTTGGTTATCATGCAAGGTTGGTTCCAGTGATGTTTTTTTAAACTCATGTGAGAGCAGTTCATGGGGAAGGGGGAGGGCTAGAAATGTATTTGCTTGTCCTTGTGGGAGTCCTTTACTTTCCTGACCCCAGATGCTGAGGCTTCAGATACATTGCCTGTCATTTCCAGGGCAGCTGGGAGCTCTGAGTCACATCCAGTAGACTGGGAGAGCTGGAGCAACAGGGCTATTGTCTGTTGTCATGAATTCCATTATTCTCTAGGTGTCTTTGCCCTCCCCCATTCCCAGTCTAGAAGAATCTGAAGAGAATAAACCAATACTAAATCATAAATCAGTGTGCACAAATAAGATGAAAGCTATTCGAATTTCTGCTTGTTGTTGTTTAGTTGTTTTTGTTGTCTGACACTTTGTGATCACATTTATTGTTTTCTGGGCAAAGATATTGAAGTATTTTTTCATTTCCTTCTCCAGTTCGTTTTACGGTTGAGGAAACTGAGGCAAACAGAGTGAAGTGACTTGTGCAGGATCACACAGCTAGTAAGTGTCTGAGGCCAGATTTGAACTCAGGAAGGTGATTTTCCTGACTCCAGGACCAGAGCCCTATCCACTAAGTGCCCCACCTTTACGCTTTCCAAAGTCACTTAAATATTGTTTAATTGTCTTTTCTCTTTCCCATACCCTTCCCCAAGTTGTAGTTTGGGAAACTGGAGGCCTTTGGATATTTCTGAATTTTCACACCAGTTTTGGAGAGCAGGTCAGGGCTTGCTATCACACTTGAGGAGAAAGAAGCCTCAGGACTAGTATAGAAAGGACTAATCCTGCTCTGGGCAGGATTTTGAGTCTTGATTCTGCTATCAAATAGCTCTGTGATTCCAAGCAAGTCACTTCTTTCCTCTGGACCTCAGTTTCTTTTCCAGTACAACAAGGAGGTTGAACTAGATGTTCTCTGTGATTCCACTTGTGCTCTGACAGCCTGTGTTCTCTGGCTGTCCTTTGAGTTAGATAGTCTATGTTCTAAGATACTGTGAAACGCTGACATTTCATATCTTACAGATCTTTGTAGCTCTGTTGATTTTTGGTGAATCTTGGATGTGATAGGAAAGGGAGCCACATAATTTTTAAGGGCCTGAGTGCAGTCCCTTCCTGGTACTGCTTTGCAAATAGCTTTGTCACCGAAGCCGGGGTTATGTAACCAGCTGATCCCGACCTGGCAGTGAGTAGAAGAAGATTTTTCTATTTCATTCTGTCTCAGGCAGTAGAGACTCCCCCAACTCTGCCTCTAAGCCTCTTTGGCAGTTGCCTTAGATAACTTGTTAGCTGGCCTTGGTGATGGAAATTGGACCCTAGCTATTCTGCTACTCGATTTGTTTAATCTCATGGTTTAACAGGCCTTTCCTTGTCCTGCTGGTTTTTGTTGGAACAATGCAAAAGTATCTGCAGCCTGTGTGAGGGACAAAGATGTTTATCAGTCCCTCTGGAAAAAACTCCCCCCACAACACACACCAAGCAGCAGGCAAGAAGCCTGTTTTGCTAACACATGACTGTCTCCCAGCCTTTCCTTCCCTGGGAGTTCCCCTGATTTATAAAGGGGTTCTTTTCTCTCTCCTGGAAGCCTAAGTATCTGACAAACCAGCCTGTATACTGAGAGTCAGGGAACCTGGGTTCTAGTCTCATTCTGCCATTGGATCCTACGTGATTTATAGTAAGTCACTTGCCCACATTGATCTTTGGTCTTCTCTATACAAGATAATGGATATGATAACCAAGGTTTCTCCTTGATTTTTTTTTCTGCTTCATCTGTTTGCAGGAGTCACCTGCTGAGGTTGAAGATAAAAACGTGAGCAGGAGGTAAAGCCAACAGGTGGAATTCTGAGGAATGGAATCAAGATACAACAATCCTGCTCCTAGCCTGGGAGGAAGGATGAACTGAGCAGTGACTTCTCAGCACCCTTTTCTCAGCATCTTAATGAAATTCCAAGACAATTGTCCAGGTATGAGGTTATATTGTAGACATGCCAAATTTGAATTTAACAAGGCATTTGATGAAAGTTCGCATGATATCCTAAGCCAAAATGCAGAGTTGTAGATAGATGTTTATACCATTAGGTAGACTGAGAACTTGTTAAAAATAACTAGTGATTTGTGATTAATGGATCAATGTCAATCTAGCAGAACAGCTTTTGGGACCTAAGTCTAGCTTTGCTTCTATCAATATCTTTGAGGAAATCATAATGGCATAAATCTGTAAGTGACACAGTGATATAAAGAGATAGCAATATATTGAATAGAGAATTGTGATATCTTGGCCAAAACAAGAGGCCAAATTTTATTGTATATGATTTGATAGTATTCCTCTTATTTGATGAAATGTGATGGGAACAAATATAAATTGGGTTCAAAAAATCAACTATTTAATATAAGTTTGGGAAATAGGTGTCTAGAGAGCAGCTCCTGTGATGAAGATTTGTGGGTTTTCATGTTCTGCAAGCTCAACTTAATAGCCAGAATTCCCAAGCCTTTAGGCTGTATAAATAGTTGTCTAAGGTCCAGAAGCAGTTAACATCTTGCTGTGTTCTTTCTTGGTCAGACTCTAGGTCACACCAGTTTTGGGGAGCAGGTCAGAGCTTGCTATCACACTTGGTCAGTTCTAGGAGCTACAAGTGAGGAAAAACATGTATAAAAGAGGTCAAATCATGAGTGAAGTAACTTACCATGCGATAGGATTAAGGAAGATGTTTATCCTGGAAAAGAGGACTGGGGAAAATGGTTTTTAGCCATTTGATAGTTTTGGATGGAAGAAGGATGAGATTTGTTTCCTTTGATCCTAGAAAACAGAACTTATAAGAAATGGGTAGAAATGTACGGGTGCTTTTCAGCTCAATATAGGGGAAAATTTGTGAGAGCTGCCCAAATTTGGAATGAACTGTCTTAGGAAGAAGTGAGATCCTTGTCATTAGAGTGCTTTAACCCTAAAAGCTAGACAGCTACTCTTTGGGGATGTTGCAGAGCGAGTATGATGGACAAGAGACCTTGACTGGAGTCAGGGAATCTGAGTTCAAATCTTAACTCTGATATCAAATGACTTTATGTTCTCTTGTTCCCTTCAACTCTGAGAGTCTTTGAGCCTTCTTGATGGCTCATCATTAATTGACTCATAAGACTGAATCTTTTTTTTTTAATTTATCAAGCATTTTTTTTCTTTCTTCCTTTACTAGAGGAAAATAAAAAGAATGCTAACAATAGCTAACACTTATATCGTGCTTACTGTGTGTTAGGTATACCACAGTTGGGGGAGTGGGTTGTTTCCAGGCCCCTGGGACACAGAAGAGGATCAGTGCAGGGTGTGAGCCCAGTTTGAGGCAGCAGAAAGCACCAAGATGTGGCAGATTTCAGCTTAATGTTCTTTGAATATGTTTCTGAGTCTTTGGCTCTGGGGAAATCACAGAACTGTTAAAAATCCAGTGTTGCTTACGTCTTTTATGATATTTGGGGTCCCAGAGATCCTCTTGTTACAGTTAGCAGAAGTTATTTTAGGGGATATGAAGTGCTTGTAGGACTGGAAGCAATTTTTATTCCTCCTCAGCTCCCCCTTCTCATTCTCCCCCCCTAATTATTGAAGCAACAGGGTCTGTTGGACATAATTTTATCTCTAGCGTGAATGAATTTCTTGACTCCTGATTGAAGGTAAAGTTTAGAACATATGCTTAGAGTTCATTCTGAATGAGATGGACTCTGGGCAAAGACTTATCTGTGCAAAAGATCATAAAAGTCAGAGCAGGAAGGAGCTTCAGAAGCTGTCTAATCCATTTTATAATTGAGGAAACTGAGGCCTGAGGTAGTTGAGTGACTTGCCTCAAGAAGTATCAGTGATGGTTAGATTTTCCTGTTGCCCTCTTTCAGTGTAACCATGTTGGTTGCATATATATCATTAAGGGTGTTTATAACCCAGAAGTGGATGAACCGGTCATGCAACAAAAGCAAGGAATAACAAAGCCAGAGCTACATCCACAGCTTATTAAAAGAACCAGGAAAAGCTTGTTATTACATTGATGGGTTCTCTTTGTGGAAGATTTACAGAAGGGTAAGGACAAGAGTCAGAGAAAGGATGAGGCTCTAAATGGGCTGTAGTCTCTGCTGGAGAGCGTAATCCCCTTAGTTGTGAAGTATCTGGAAGTATTGAGGTTGACTGAATAATCTTTAAGGTCTAACATTCTGTGATTCTGGTTCCTTGGGGGGTGGAGGAGAGATTGTGTGAGGCAGACTGTGTCCCTAGCACCCTGGAAGCCTAGGCTCTGGTGGGGTATGTGTGCTTGTGTTTGTGTTTTTCTTCCTCATGCTGCTGGCTGTGATGATAATTAAAGCTTAATGTGTAATCTCTCTGCTCCAGTGGCTGTCTCCTTGCGTTGCATCTCCAGGCATTGACACTAAAACCTTAGTTATCGTTTCTCAGTTTGTAGCCAGATAGATCTTCTGTGATACCTTCGTGGGAAACCTTTTAGCTTGGTGCCCTAGGAAGTGGACCCTGTGCTTGAAAGTGGAGGAAACCTGTTTCCTTCCTGGTTTTTCTAAGAGAATGAAATTTGAGTTTGAAATGGTCAGTGGGCCAGGAAGATTCATGTGGGACCTTCTGTGTGGATCTTCTGAGGTCTGTGGCAGTGAGTGACAGGTCTTGGATTTGGGATTGGAAAGGACATGAGTATTATCTAGTTAAAACTTCCTCATTTTCCACATGGGGCTCAAAGATTACTGGTGGAAGGAGGAGGCGCAGTAAGTAGCACTCCCCACTTGAAAGCCTTCCTTCTGAGGACCCGGTCTCCCGCCCTTCCCTTCATTGTCTGACAGAGCCCTCTTAGCTTTGAGTTTTCTTCTCTCCCTTGGAGTCCAGTTTAGGATGAGTAATTTCAGTTTCCAGGAAATGTTTGCTTCATTTTCCCTTTTCTCCTTGCTCTGATCACTCCTTGACTTGGTCAAGGTCGAGTATGGAGGGACTTCCTATCTCAGCTGGGGTGTGTGTATGTATGTGTGCCTGAGAGAGGAAAAAGAGAGAGAGAAAGAGAGGAGAGATATGATATGTGTGGGGATTGTCTACTGCTCCCGGCATGGTGGAGGATCCTCAGGTTATTGATACTCGTCCTAGATTCTCTGACCTCATCACTTTTGCTCTCCCTTTCCTCTTTTCCCATAAAACAAAGAGTTTCTGAGAACATTGCAAGGAGAGATTGGTTGTTGTGGATTGTTTGTTTTTTGTTTTTTGGCTTAGGGAGAAGTATTCTGATTGTCCTGGTTCCGAGGCTACTTTCCGAATTTTTAAGGTTGCCATAGTGTCTCCATGGACACTGGAGCATCTTATTCATTACCAGCACCTTGCCGGGTAGATTAGGGTCTAGGGGCAGAGAGTAGAACAATCAGGCTTACTTTACCCATTCTGTCCTTTCCCTGCTTTGCTTTGGTGGTTGTTGTGGTTGGTATTTCACACTGAGAAATGTCCTTGAGGCTCATGGATAGCTACTCTCTACTTATATAGCCCAGCCTGGACTACCTTTGGGGTAGACTGAGGCACTTAAGGGTGAAACCCTTATAAGCCCAGCTGCCTCAAGGAGGCAAGTGGCCCCGGTGGGATGAAAAGGCGCTGACTTTCTAGTTAGTGATTTAGCCCCCTATACCACAGTGCCTTTGGTAGGTGGGTGTGTGCAAGGCGGGCACCCTGCCCAGCCCTCTATTGGGAGCAAGCCATTTAGTGTGGGATTTGTGTGTGTGTGAGGGGGAGGGAGGCTGGGGCTGGAAAGAATCCTACCTTCCTGGGTGGTCAAGGTTTTGTTTACAAAACAAGCATGTTCCCCTATCCTCTATCCCCATTCCAGGCTTGGCTTTGCTAAAATGCTTTTCCCTTATTCTCCCTCCTGATGAGTAAGGGAAAACTTGGCATTTCTATCATTGGCAGCCCTGCCTCTCCCTCCCACATGCAATTAACCTGGAAAGAACTGACAGGATTAGACAGGAAAAGTAATCAATTAATTTTATTCTGAGAAGGTGGATGACATTAATCTTCTTTGCTGAGGAAGGGTTGTGGGGTTATTTAGTGTTAGTGGAAAGATATGAATTGGAAATCTTGAGACCTGGTGTCTAGCCCCATCTCTAGTGCTAATTAATCAGTCAATCAATAGGCATTTATTAAGCACCTACTGAAAACTAGGCACTGGTATAGAGGGCTATACTTCCTTTTCTATAGCCCTTCCCCCCTCAGCTCTTGTAGAGACTTCTAGATCTTCTTTCAGTGACTGGGATGGATAACCAGGGTTCTTGGGATTAAATTTCCAGGAGGGAAAGGAACATGTCTCAGGAGTTGACCCAGAGAGCTTCAGTAGCGGGTCTGGTGCTGTTGAGGAAGAGGTCTAATTAGCCCTGATGGCAGGTGACCTTGGCTGGCTGTCAGACTGTATACAAAGCTTGTGGTCAGTTACTTATTGGGAATGTAAGGTTTGACCACGTCCATTCAGAAAAATTACTACCTCTTGAGTTATGGAAGCTTGGAAAGTAGCCTCCCAGTACATATAGCAAGAGTAAATGCTTTAGCCTTCTCATTCCCTCTTCACCTCCAGCTCAGAGGAAATAGGAAGAGGTGAGACCGGGGTTTAGAGATGCTTGGGTTTAAACCCTGAGCTCTGACATCACAATATGGGCCAAGTAAAAGTCATTTAAACTCTCCCTTCCAACCCCTCCCTCCCATTCATTAAGGATAAATCACCCTTAGGCTGATTTCGTTTGAATATAAGTTGTTTCAGTTGTATCTTTGATTTTCCTCAGGCTTGACACATAGTAATAATTGCACCTTACTTGGCCCATAGTAATAACACTTACATGTTCATAGTACTTTAAGGTATACAAAGTTAACTTTGTTATCTTATTTAATTCTCACCAAAGTACACTTTCTCTCTCTCTGTCTTTCTCTGTCTCTGTCTCTCTCTTTTTCTCTCTATCTCTGCGTGTGTGCAGGCATTTTCCGAGGCAGGATTTAAATTTAGACTTTACCAATCCAGGACTCTCAGGTGCAATCCACCTATTCTCAGTAAGCACTTAATATTTGTTGATAGATTACTGTGGGGAAAATGTGCTTCATAATACTTAAAACATTATAGAAATATGAGTTGCAATTATGTTCCATTTTGTATCTGCCCAGTGTCGTGGCAGACGGTCCCTCTGACTCCATTTGTAGAGAAGGTTGATAAGAAGCTTGGAGTCCTAGATGACAGGCAATCCCATGCATTTTACATGTGTTACAGTATAACCTAAATACAATATATGTGTGTAAATCCAATTTTCTTGTTGCACGTTAAGAATTGGGTTCCCGAAGGTATAAGTAACCTGGGTAGATAGACAGTAGTGCTAACACTACATTCACTTCCCAGTGTTCCTTCTCTGGGTGTAGTTATTTCTGTCCATCATTGATCAGCTGGAAGTGAGTTGGATCTTCTTTATGTTGAAGATTTCCACTTCCATCAGAATACCTCTTCATACAGCATTGAAGTGTTCAGCGATCTTCTGGTTCTATTCATTTCACTCAGCATCAGTTCATGCAAGTCTCTCCAAGCCTCTCTGTATTCCTCCTGCTGGTCATTTCTTACAGAGCAATAATATTCCATAACCTTCATATACCATATCAATTCTTTCTTAACTTTAATCACTGAAAGGGTGTTGCCTCAGTCAAACAATCCTGTTAAAGATCTTAGCTTAAAAAAACCCAGGTCTCCCATTTCATCCAGCGCTACTCCAGTCATCTGGACCCAGATGGCTCTGGAGGAGAAAGTGAGGCTGGTGACTTTGAATACCTCACCCTTGATTAAATCCAGTTCACTTGCACATGAAGACATCACCTTTCTGATGTCTTGGTCCTCTTCTAGAACAAAGGACAAACAACAAAAACAATAGCCTAGCATAAGGGAGGCAATGTGATGTAGGAGTTTCAGATAGCCTACCTTCTGAATTTTGTCTCTTTTACTTAAGCTGTGTGACCTTTCTGGACGGCAATTTCCTTCTCTATTTGAAATTCAACCATTTAGTCTTTCCCTGCTTTGAATATCATGAATCCCACTCCCTTTCCCTGAGTTGGAAATTACCTGGAGGGGAATGGGAGTTCCTTCTGATAGCTCATATCATATAATGTAGTATAACATTCTTTTTATAGTCTCTTTAAGTTTGGAAGTATGCTTGTTGATGAAGCCCCAGAAAGATTCAGTCCTTTAAGGAAAGTTGGTCTCTGGTGGAGCCCAAAGTTATTCCAAAGTGATTTTATGCCCATTTAGAAATTAGATTTAGTCTTCCCAATTAAAACAAAACTAAAGACACAAAAATGCCGTCTATCCCTATGCAGAATCTGGGGAGGGCAGGGCCTTAATGAAGATTGAGCTGTAGGGTGAGATATTAGTATTACTCTACAAAAGACTTGTCTTCTGAATAGGTCTGGATGTCAATCCCAGGCCCTTGAGTCTTTAATTTTCCTATACTTTCTTTAATTAGGGAAGGTCTCAGTGACATAGCTAAACTGTGCTTTTAGGGACTGATGGATTGAGATGTTTAGGGTTGGAATAAGGAGAGGCAGGCAGCTTTAGTGAACAACTTCTCAGTAGGGTTGCTATATGATTGGGCTGGATTTACCCAGCTAAATAGTGAGGGCACTTTCACTCATTCATTAAGTTGAAAGACATTGGGGGCTCTGCTTCTTCAATAGGGAAACCCTGAGCATGAGACGTGTAGAGAAGAAAGGGAAGGTAGTGTTATTCTTTGCCTGCAGGATGGGCAGTTATGAGGCACCATGGATAGAGTGCCAGACCTGAGGTTAGAAAGATGAGTCTTCCTAAGTTCCTCAGACACTTAATGTGTGACCCTGTTGCCTCAGTTTCCTCACCTGTCCGAAATGCACTGGAGAAGGAAATGGAAAACTATTCCAGTATCTTTGCGAAGAAAACACCAAAAGGGATCATGAAGAGTCAGAAGAGACTAAACAACAACAAAGCTTCCTAATTCTAAAACCGACTTTCCATCTTTCCCCTCCCTTGTACCTTACAAAGTGGACATGTTCCCTTTGCCAAAATGCAACCTTTTGATCTTGATGCAGGCATGTATTCTAGGATAGAGTCTCAGAACTGTATTAGATGTCAACAATTCCTCCAGAGAATATTCCTTGTTCACTGGACCTAGAATGAGAATATCTGGTTTCCAGTCATACTTTTTCCTCCAGCCATCTGTATGATCGTGGGCAACTCACTTTTTCCTTTGACTCATGTAAGATGGGTGTAATAGCATATATATTGCTTCCTTGTGCTTTTCTTTGGAAACTATAAAATGCCATGTGAACTGTGACCCTTTTTCTTCCTCTCTGACCCATGCCTACCTGCTCCTCGGCTGCCTGGGTTCCAACTAACTTGATTACTTTTTCCCCTTCCAGAGCTGGCCTCCAGAGCCCCATCAGGCCCACCTGGACAGCATGAAAGCCCTTCCCTGCATCAGGGTGTCCCTGGACCCCTACCCCAGCTTCCCTGGGAGGCCCTGACGCCCCTGGGCCAATTCTGCTCTGCCCCCGGACTAGGAGCAGATTTGCCATGGTGACATAAACAGGGCGAGGAGGAAGGAGAACAGCCCAGTCCATGGACCACCCTCCCTGGTGGGAAGAAAAGACATTCTCAGTCCCTACTCATCCCTGTGCACAAACAGCTTCTGTTATTAATTATTTTTAATTTATTGCTTTGGATTGAATCCTTTTTCTTCCTGTGAAAAGAGTTGGGGGGGCGGGGGGTGGGGTGGGGGAAGTGGTTGCCAAGCAACACTGAGAAGCCAGGATGACCATCCCCCTGCGCCGAAGGAGGCTTTGCAGGCAGGCGTCCCCTCAGGCCGTGCTGCTCCTGCTGTTTGCCTTCTGTGTGCTCAGCGTTTTTGTCTCTGCCTATTACCTGTATGGCTGGAAGAGGAACCTGGAGCCCTCAGGTGAGGTCACTGGGCCTGACTGTAACGAGGAGCCCCAGATCACTCCATCACGCCTGCTCCCCCTCAAGACCCTGAAGGTATCCTCCTCATCACGAACTGATCCCCTTGTGCTGGTGTTTGTGGAGAGCCTGTACTCCCAGCTGGGCCAGGAGATTGTGGCCATTCTGGAGTCCAGCCGATTCAAGTACCGGACAGAGATCGCCCCTGGGAAGGGGGACATGCCCACGCTCACGGACAAAGACAGGGGCCGCTTTGCACTCATCATCTATGAGAACATCCTCAAGTACGTCAACCTGGACGCCTGGAACCGGGAGCTGCTGGATAAGTATTGCGTGGAGTACGGCGTCGGGATCATCGGCTTCTTCAAGGTAAGGGCCCTGTGAGGGCCAGGGGAAAGGCTTGGGCTGGCTAGGGACGCAGCAAGGACACTGGGTGCAAGGCGGGGAGTGCCTGGGACCAGTGTGGTGGCTGCTGAGCCAATTAGCATTTTTCTGTTTTTGCCCTTTATCTCAGTCCTGGACACTTAGGGAAGGGGTGGAGATGGAGGAGAGGCTTTTACCTTAAGCAGCTGTCTAACAAATACCTGCCATAAATTACTAGAGATAAGGAGTGCCCTCTGCTAGAGATACAGTTCAAAGCATCCATCCATCGAGGGTGGAGTCAGAGTGCTATCTTTGGACACAAATGATGGGGCATTAAGTAGGAAGCCACAGTGACCCAACCTCTGGAGCCTAAGCCCTACTTAGGATCATAGGATTTATTGCTGGATGCCTCTAATGGCTTTTTCCAGGTTCAGCAAATGATTGAATCAGCAAGTTTTAGGATTAATACAAACCTTATAGAAAGTCAGCCTGAGCACTTTAAAGCTCTGGGGGGAGGGGGGGGAAAGGCTTTTGTTGGTTTGTTTGTTTAGCTCTTTAGTAAGTGCTTGACCCACTCATTTTACTAATGAACAAACTGAGGCTCAGTAAGGTCTAGTGACCTGCTTATGGTCACACAGGGGAATCTTGTTCCTGTCATTCTAGATCCATTGCTCTTTTCTTTTGAACATGAGTTTTGTTGAGGACCAACAAGGGGCCAGGCATTAGGGAAAGAAACATTTTTACTAGACTAGTAGCAGCTGTTGAAAACAAAGTACCTTGTCTGGGTTAGCAAATGTGTTAAGATATACATTTTACATGCATGAAAATACTATAGAAATGTTTATAATTGTTATTATTGTATGAAAAGAAAGTTCATTGCTCTTCCTTGAACTCAAGTTCTAGTGATTCTGTTAGTGGGTCAGCATGGGAGAGAGAAGTATCTCAGAAGTCTTGATGTAGTCATAAGTAAACATTATTAAGCACCTACTATGTGCCAGGCGCTGAGCACAGAGCATACAAAGTCGGTGTTTCCAAAGAGTCTGGTCTGATAAGGGAGACAAGAGGCAAACAACTGTGTACATCCAAGCTCTGTATTGGACAAATGGGAGAAAATCAACAGAGGGAAGGCACTAGAATTAAGGGGAAATCAGGAAAAGGTGGATTTTAGTTAGGAATCTAAGTGAAGCTAGGGTAGAAATGAGGACAGAGAGCATTCTGGGGTGGAAGAAACAGAAACAAACAAAAAAAACTTAATTGTTTTGGGATGCCCAGTCTGTCCAAGGAAACACCAGTGAGCAATAGGGTTATCTGGCTGTAAGGTAATGCAGAAAAGAAATGTGGGAATCCTAGGGGAGTGGGGAGTAGCAGTTACCATAGGAGGGACAAAATGGTCGTAGATAAAGAATATAACAGAGAGAAGGAAACATGTAACACACTTTGACCATCAAGACAGTCTTAGGGGTTTATTTTGGGGTGGAGAGAGTTGGAAGGAGAGATAAGTAACTCTATCAGTGGAAATGTTTGTGCAGAAGCTGAATGATCACTGGTCAGAGATATTCACGAGCTAATAATTTAGAGCAGTAAAATGTAGTGAAGTTCAACTCTCTACTACGTTGTCTGACTTTTGTCCTTCCTGGACTCTGAACTATCCTCTGCAATCAGTTTAATCAGAGACTGCCCTCTGAAAATGGGACTGGGGTTGAGACCTTACCAGGAAAGAGATAGCAAAACTAATAACCCGGAAATGACCTATTCAATAAAATGCAAATGCTGGGAGTTCCTGGGATAGGGAAAGCCGAAACTCAGGTTTGTCTGTGGCCAGGAGAGTTCTCCACTGGAATATCATCAGTACTTGGCTTGTGTGTCCCATGCTATGATTTCTCAGGGGCAATTGTTCAAAACATATTTAAAAACATGCTTAGCTGTGCAACTTTTTCTAAACCTAGACTAGCTCGATCTTAATAATGGACATCATATCTCAGTATTCCTCCTGCCCACGTTCCTGCTCATCTTTCACAGCTCTTTTATTATGAGGGCTGTAAACATCAGAAAAGTTCTGAGTTAAGTGTTAGGAGACCCCAGCCTGACTCTGCAGTTTCCTTATTCTTCAAGGACAGACAAGTCAGTTTCTCACTGTCTCACAGTCTCAGTTTACTCCTTTATAAAATGGGGATGGACAGAGTACAGAAGGGGCTGGTGTCCATCTTGCCGGGGGGCTGCCAGACTTCTGGTTCTACTTGAGGCACATAAGCCAGTCACCATAATCTCACATCCCTTACTATTCCTTCCTTCCCAATAGGCCAATGAGAACAGTCTGCTGAGCGCTCAGCTCAAAGGTTTCCCTCTCTTCCTCCATTCGAACCTGGGCCTGAAGGATTGCAGCATCAACCCCAAGTCCCCGCTGCTGTATGTGACCCGGCCCAGCGAGGTGGAGAAGGGCCTCCTGCCTGGGGACGACTGGACTGTCTTCCAGTCCAACCACTCCACCTACGAGCCGGTGCTGCTGGCCAAGACCAAGTCGGCCGAGTCCATCCCCCACCTGAGCGTGGGGGCCGCCTTGCACACCACGGTGGTGCAGGACCTGGGACTGCATGACGGCATCCAGCGGGTGCTCTTTGGCAACAACCTCAATTTCTGGCTGCACAAGCTGGTCTTTGTGGACGCCGTCGCTTTCCTCACTGGCAAGCGACTTTCCTTGCCCCTGGACCGCTACATCCTGGTGGACATCGATGACATTTTTGTGGGCAAGGAGGGCACCCGGATGAAGGTGGAGGACGTGAAGGTAGGGATGAGAGGAGGAGCCAGCACATTAACCTGTGAGAGAGGGCCCCCGGGACATTTGTTACTGAGGGGCCCGCACTAAGCCACTGTTTGTGTACTGAAGGGCCAGAAGGACCCTCTAGATGCATTATGTATTGGAAAAAATATTGGGTTTGGAGTCAGGACTCCGGTTCTAGTGCTGGTTCTGTGACCTAAGAAAAATAACTTCTTCTCAGGGAGCCTCAGGCTTACTCTGATCCAAAACAGGCAGGGAGGGAGGAGTTGGATTTGTACTGGAGAATCTCAAAGGGATCTTTAAATTCTGTGACTCAGTGAAATGTCACAATATCTCCATCACATTGCTAGGAAGTACACCCAGCTATCCTTCCTGCTGTACCTGAAACCTGTTCTCTCTTGTGAAGAATGGAGGTTTTTGGTTCCTCCTCCAGATATCATTCAGTATGGGCTGGGTGAGGAGAATTGGTTTTCACCCTCCTGTCACAGACTTTCTGTGCATTGTCCATTCCCTTTTGAGGCCCTCATTTTCCCCACCGTTGAAAAATGGAAGGAGTAATAGAGTTTCGGTTGGAGTGATCCGTCTGGGCTATGGAAAGAACAGAAGGAAGACAGTGCCTGGAAGCAGGAGGGGGTGGGAGTAAGCCCTGTGAGCAGCTGGGTGAGGGGGCAGGATTAGCTCTTTCATCCTTTCCTTCTTCTCTGTTTTCTAGGCCCTTTTTGACACTCAGAATAAACTGCGCGCACACATCCCAAACTTCACCTTCAACCTGGGGTACTCAGGGAAATTCTTCCACACAGGTAAGTAAGTGTGCTAGAACTATGACCTGGCCTGTGAGAACCTCTCTCACCTATGCCTTCGGCTTCCATCCCGAGTGGTTGGAAACAGGTGTGCTAGTGGTTCAGACCTGTCCAGCACTTCACATCCGAGACTAATTTTGACTCAGCATGCTAGGGGAGATGTCCAGGATGCTGAGGAGGCAGCTGTCATCCCCTGATTTTGGCAGCATCTCTGACTCCCCCAAACAAAAGCTCAGGAGGGATGGGGGGAGGTATCTCTTGTACTCTTCTGAGATATGCTCAGCTCAGAGCCTTCTGTTGTCTTCTTGAGCTGAGCTCGTGCCCACCCTGAGAATCTGCATTCTGTGAGTCGTGGAAGTTGTGGACTTCCAAACGCCCCTGTTGCTGCTGAGCAGGACCCAGTGTGGATGACACAGCCTTTTGGAATGGGTCTGGAATTGAGGTAAAAATTGAGCAGATTCTCTTCAGGAGGGAAATCTGAGCTGGAGAAGCAGCAATACTTGACCAGGACCCCACTTGAGCCTAGTCCTAACTCATTCTGTGGTCTTGTGTAACTCACTTCCACCCCCTAGATTCAGTTTCCCCATCTCTAAAATGAAGGTGGGAGACTCACTGACTTTTGAGGTCCCTTTTAGCTCTAGCATTGTAAGCTCCTATTCTGGGATTCTACATAGAGAGACTCTTTGTGCTTCTGCTGTGCAAGAGTTCTGTTAGGAACCCTGTTGGCTTCCTCATGGTTTTTTGAGAGAGCAAACGGTACCTGATTTTCCTTTCCAAAGATCTGTTTATTCAGGCTTTTGCACATCAAGCCATGTGGGCAGCAGAAAGGTACACTTTTGTGGCTTGGCTCTCTCTACATTGTTGTCTCCTTTTTGGATGTCTTTGGATTGTAATTACTGTGTTTGCTTAAATTGAGGAAGCATTGGTCTTGTTAACTGCTTTCCAGTGGGCGTGTGTGCATGTTAGGAAGAACTGCTTCTTAGGTCACTTTAAATCTCCCTTAGAAAAAAAACAAATAACAGATTTGTGTTGTATCTTTTTATAATACTTAGATTTCCCACTCTATCCTTCCTCTATAATAAAGAGTAATACTATTATTATAAATAGCAATATGAGCACAGAATAATAAAGGAGAAAAAAGTTCTGTAAAACTAACCAAGTGGCCAAGAAACCCTGATATACAACATTCCATACTTATTGTTCCTCCCCAACTCCCTACCAAAGACAGATTTGAAAGTGGGGATAAACCTTCCTTTCTTTCCCCAAGACTGACCTGTTAGGTGGAAAGCATCTAAGGAGAAGGAATTGAGTCAGTGACACTTAGTAAATGACTAGAGGAAGTCAGGAAAACTTCAGTGAAGTCAGTCAAGCCCTGTCCCGACACATACAATGTGACTTGGGATATCATTAAACTCAGTATCCCAGGTAACCCCCAGGTACAGAAACAGTGCTAATCTATTTTGATAGAGTGTTTTTTCATGGGAGATTTCTTATATGAATAAAATTCCAGATCTAGAACCAAACAAAAAATATAATAGAAAAAGAGGGCAAAATGATTCTACATGTATAACATATCAAATAGGGAGAGGAAAGAGAGGGAGAGAATTTTGAATTCAAAATTTAAAATGAATGCCAAAAATTGTTTTTACATGTGATTGGGAAAAAAAATAAAATCTTACTCAAAAAATGTTTTTAAAATAATGAAATTAAAAAAAGAAAAAGAAAAAGAGGCAGGTCTTGAAGTCAGACAGGTCTGGATTCAAGTCTGGCTTCACATAAGTACTGGTTTTGAAACCAGAAGTCACTTGACTTCTTAGTCCTCCTGTCAACTCTTGAATATAAAATGTAAAACAGTTGCTGCTCTGTATTAGTAGAAAGTTTCTTCTTTTGATTAAATTATAGAACTCCAAAACAGGTATTTGAGTAGGAATTTTTTTTGGCTGATTGTGGATTATTTGGCTGAAAGAGGGCAAGAAATACAGATAATGACATAATCATTGACACTTGGGCTGTGACACATATCTAGAAGTGTTCCTGGGGCATGTATTTGACCTCATCAATGCCTATTTTGCTGACTTTTGGGGTAGAAAGTTGTGATAAATGCATAGAATAGACTACTGAGAGGTGATTGGATGCACTTTACTGGGGAACTTGGGAGTAGGGGCATATTTCAGGACATGATGATGATGCATGCTAGGAATAATTTAGTGGCAGCAGATTACAGAAAGGGCCAGGGAGAAAGGTGATCTTGAGATGACAGGAATCACTCCTTTCAGAAGAAAATTGTTGGTGGAGTCATCATTTTTAAGAGCCATGAGCATCCTCCTGAGTCATGAGGAAGTGACTGATTTACTTGGGGATGAGGGAGAGAAAGAAGAGGTCTGAGATTGGGGTACCTGAAGGGAGAGAGAGAGACACATAGGAGGGAGAGAGATAGACTATCATAACAAAAAAGAATCTTAGAGTCATAGACTAATAGGATGGAGAGGGACCCTTCGTCATTTTAATCCAGTCTTTTCAGTATCAGAATATTCTCTTTATTTTTTTTGAATAATATTTTTTCTTAATTACATGTAAAAGCAATTTTTAATATTCATTTTTTTAGGAATATCTTCCTTATCGTTTTTAGGGTCATCTAGCTTATGCTAGAATCCTTGCAAGATGGGCAGACCACTCAACTTTCTCACAAGGCAGTATGATGGTACCAATGTGGGATGGCTTCTAATGGTTAGAAAAGTCTTCTCATATGTTGAATTAGAGAATGTGTAGAGAAGGACACCCAGAATGGGGAAGAGTGGAGAGGACTTGAAGGATGTCTTCAGATATTAAAGAGTTCCCTCATGTCACATAGAAGAAAGGAATTAGAATTGTTCCCTTTGATCCCAGAGGCTGGAACCAGGAGCAGCCAAATAGGAGCTTGAAGACAGGAGAACACTTTTTAACAATTAGAGCTGTCCAAAAGCAGACTGGGCTACTTCATGAGGGAAGGGATTTTCTGTCTTTGGAGGTTTTCAAGTAGATGCTGGTCTGGTCTGGTGGGGATTTTTCCTAGGTAAGGATGCTAGTTGCTGAGGTCCCTTCTAGCTTGAAATTCTGTGATTCTGTTGACCTGCTGCTCTCTAATTATTCCTAGTTCTGTCCTCTGTGGGTAATTCGGATTAAATATAAGCCCTCTAAGAGAACTGTTTGAACATTTGGCAATAGTGACCATGTTCCCCCCATGCCAAACAAGCCCATTCCATCCTTTTTTGATGTATTTTCCAGCACTCTCTCCACGCGGGTCCCCATCCTGGATACATTTCAGGCTGTCAGTGTTAGCATAGGATGCCTGCTTCAGAATCCAACATTCCAGTTGTGGTTTGATCAAAAGCAAAGAGCAGTGTAACAATCGATCGATTGTCTTCCTTGTCTTGTAAAATATACACTAATGGTTCTTTTAATGCCTCCTGAGGTGATGTGAGCCTTTTTGTTTGTTTGTCATGTCTCACGGTTGGCTTGCAGCGCTTCCCCCACCCCACTCAGTACTCAGTTGACTTTACAATGGCTCCCTTGGGAAGAGGCTCGTTCTTTTGGTCCTTAAAGCGAATGTACTTCCCGTATCTTGCTCCAGGATGTGTCTGCCATCGCCAGGTGGTGGGGAAAGGTGTTGCGCTGCACTTATTTTTAATCTCAGGAAGCAGGGGTTGGTGGTTCTCACTCTGCGTGTCTCTGGGCAGGACCAGGGGGGATGTTTTTGTGCCTCAGCTGGGTCTGTATGTGGTGGTGCTGTTACCTTGGCAGCAGCCCTCCTGGGCATGGCAGCCACAGGGGGTCTCTGCTTTTCCAGCAGGTGTCAGGAGCTTTTTCTGGTCCCCTGCTCTCAGTTGGGATATTTATATGTGTGAGCATGTGCGGGAGGGACAGGGAAAGCAGACAATCCTATTTGCAGTTTCAAGAGTAGCTAGAACCTCTTGAGGAAGGTGTTGGAGGAGAAGGGGAGAGAAGAAATCTTAGATCACATTCTCAGTTCAAATAGGGATGATGTGGGAGTTTTCTTTGGTTTGGCATTGTCTTGGCTCTTTCCTAGCCTTTGAATTAGCATGGGTTATTAGAAATAGATTCTGTTCCATAAGCCCTTCTAATCCCACCTCTATTAGCAGTGACATAGTAGGTACAATGGAAAGGTACATAGTAGGTACAATTTACTTTGGAGTCAGAGGACCTGGATTCTTATTTAAGGCTCACAACAACCCTGGGAAGTAGGCACTGTTACCATCCCCATTTTATAGATGAGAAAACTGAGGCAAAGTGAGGTTAAGGGATTTACTTGCCCAGGATTTTCACCTATATCTGTCTATATTTGAGCCTTTGAGATCCCCTTCAGCTCTGAAGCTTTAATTCTGCTTTAAATAACAAATTTATCTTTTAAAATTATATCTTCATTCACTGATAATAACCATAGCGTGCCAGATCTTACTTAGCCTTTTCCCTTATTTGTGGGGTTCTGCAACTCTGTCCCTTTCTGTGTTCCCATGGTCTGAGCTTGACCTTGAGGCTGACTTTGCTGGGCTCTTGTTAGCTAACCCTCTTCCCCCAAGGCCAGTCCGGCTGGGACATGACATGACATGACCTCACCAGGTACAGATGCTGAGGATGATGGCGACGACCTGCTCTTGTCCTATGTGAAGGAGTTCTGGTGGTTCCCACACATGTGGAGTCACATGCAGCCCCACCTCTTCCACAACCAGTCTGTGCTGGCTGAGCAGATGGCCCTCAACAAGAAGTTCGCTGTCGTGAGTAAGCCCCCTTCTCTGGGCTGGGGGGCGTCCCGATTCCCCCCTCCTCCAGCTCCCGGGCCCTCACCCTGCTCCTCCGGACCCCACCTCGGGGCACAAACCCAGCCTTGCTGGGGACCGACTTTCTTTATAGTTTAGCCGAAGAGGGAAGATTTAATGGTGAGAGATGAGTTCAAGAGAGCATACGACCAGATATTAAAAGGCATGGATAGCTGGATGAGGTCTAAAGGAGAGAGGAATGTGGGGGAGGTGGGGCTTGAAAAAGAGGTAAACTTATTTTCCTACGAGGGAGAAAGAGAAAATAGGTTTGTCTTAGATTTAATAGACTATTCATACAAATTAAGTATACAATTATAACTGCTTAGATGCAGAATGTCCAAAAGAGTTTCATTATGCTTTTTGCCCACCAGTGAGTTATGTATAATCAGAGAAGAAAGAATAGCCTGGGGAGAGGCATTTTAATTTTTCATGTCTATCTGTCCCACACCTACCAGACACTTAAGTGGCAGGACGTGAGTCATGTCCAGAGTCACACACCTCTCCCCGCCGGGGACCAGTTGGACTGAGAGCCTTGAGGCTGACTGTGTCAGGCCCAAGGGAGCCTGGGCTGAGGTGGCAGAGGATTGGTAATTGTGCCGTCCTTCCCCCTCCCCTGCTTAGGCCCTTTGCTCTTCTGCCTCATTAGCCACCCATTGAAACAGACTCTTCTGTTCTCACCCTGCTTCCAGTTTTAGATGACCAATTTAAAGTAATCCCCTGGGTTTCACTATTGCCGAATGCTGCAGCCAGAAACCTTTTCAGTCTCCTTTGGAAGCTGTTTGAGATTAGTGTTAGACAAGGAGGAAAAAACAATGGTGGCTTAGAACTCCAGGAATGGGGTTCCCTAGAAACTCTAGCTCAGAGCCAGACCTAGAGCACTCGGACTTTGGGCCGGAGAGAATAAGGATGGCAGAAGATCTCCAGTGGGAGCCTGGGACAGAGGTCCTCAGCATTGGTCTCTGCTAAACTCTCTGTGTGTGTGTAAAAATGTAAATATAAAAATAAGACAGAGGTTTGGTACTTTGCCAGCCATCAATGATGAGATGCATAAGATATTTTAAATGGCATCATAATCAGTTAGGTGGGTAAGGGAGGGTACCCATGGATTGGAAAATAGAATATCAAGGATAGATTTTTGGATGGGATTCCCTGAACTAGGACGAGGTGGCCATTTGAATATAGCCAGTCGAGGAATTTGGAAGCTCACAGTGAGAAATTTGATCTGGGGTTTGATTGGAACCTTTTGGGAGGAGGTAATTGAAGGAGCAGATGTGGAAGGGGACTTGAGGCCTGGTATGAGGGGAGACCTGTATGAGGCTCTTGAGATTAGGAGCTGACCTCAATCCAGATGTGAAATCAGAGGTGGGATTTGAAGGAAGTTGTGTTTGCTTTGGGTTTTACACTAAACTGGTTTTCTAAGACTTGGAAAAAACTTCAGAAGGCATTCAGAAACATTCTTTAGGAGAGGTACATCAGAAGGACCTGTGATTCTAGAGCCAGAGGTCTTGGGTTCAAATTCTGCTTCAGATGTTTACTACTTGTGTGACCTGGGACAGGGCTCTTACCTTCCCTGTTCCTCAGTTTCCTCATCTGTAAAATAAAAAAGAATGGACTAGACGGCTTTTGGTGTTTCTTTTAGCTCTAGTAGTGTGAGCTTATGGCTATATTCTGTCTTCTCACTCTGGGGGAGAAACCTGTCACCTTCATTGTGCTTGGTAAGAGCCTCAGTCTCGGGGAGGGGACGTGTGCTCACCACCCTGCCTCGAACTGTTTCTGTCTTTAGGAGCATGGGATCCCCACCGACATGGGCTACGCCGTGGCTCCCCATCACTCTGGCGTGTACCCAGTCCACATGCAGCTGTACGAGGCCTGGAAGCAGGTGTGGGACATCCAGGTGACCAGCACCGAGGAGTACCCCCACCTGAAGCCTGCCCGTTACCGCCGTGGCTTCATCCACAACGGCATCATGGTAGGTGACTTCCTTCCGCTGCTAGAAGGATCAGATGCTCCCAGGGAAAGAACGGGACTTTCATAGGTGATAATCTAGAGCCGGCAGCATCTGTTCTTCACCAGTGTCCTAGAACTCAGGTCTAGACCGTCAGTGATAATGAACCTCTTTAGTGGGGCATAGACAGGGTTATCCAGACTTCTTGGGGCCTTTCCTGGAGAGGATTGTGCTGTGGCACCTGCTTCTGCCCCCTTGTTCCTGGGCACTGCCAGTTTGTAGGGATAGTGTGTGTATGTGCATATTTGTCTGTTTATAAAACAATGCAATTTTTTTTTTCTTGCTTTCAAGAATAATTTCATAGTTCCTGCCCAATTCAATAGGAGACCCACCCCACCCATTCTCCTAGGAAAGGGGTTGTCTCCATAGGGTTACCCTCCGCTATGGAGAACACTCCCTGGGCCAGTCTGGAATGGAGGGCATCTAGTTGAACTGTGTCTCAAGACCTGTCCCTGCTAACAAGATGTCAGTTCCTTTTCTCCTCTCCTTTCCTCACTTAGGTCCTCCCCCGACAGACCTGTGGCCTCTTCACCCACACCATATTCTACAATGAGTATCCCGGAGGCTCCAGCGAACTGGACAAAATCATCAATGGGGGAGAGCTCTTCCTCACTGTGCTGCTCAATCCCGTGAGTGTCAGCCTCCTCCTTCCTGATGGGAGCCTCAGTTCTGTCTGTGGGCCCAGAGTGGGCCCCGGGGGTCCAGAGTGGGATGAGTACGGTGCTGTGAATTAGAAAAGGGTGGAGAGTCACTACCTTGCCTTGCCTTATAAAATACTATAACTTGTATTACTATACAATATATATTGTATATTGTGCCTATAATATACTATATATATATAAAATGTATCTAACGTGCAAGAGTGCTCACACACACAGATACACATTTCACACTGATTTTTTTTTTTTCCATTTAATTTGTCCAGCTATTTACTCATTTTAACATTTGATTGAAATTTACTGTTTTGGACTCTTCTCTCATGGTAGTGTATGTATGTGTGTGTATTCATACACATTACATATATTTATATATATATATGCATGTAAGTACATAGGTACTGATTAGGACATGTATATGTATATGTGTATATGTAAATATATATATGTAACTGTGTATATGTATAGTATATACATATGTATTTGTCTGTCCATTCATAATATTTTTTGCTTTAAGAAATAATTCTATAGTCCCTGTCCAGCAGTCTTACTCGTGGGATTAGCTTTGCCTTTTCTGGTACATGGTAATTGTTTAATGAGTACACTCTGACGGACCAGTAAAAGTTAGAGCTCAATGCCAACATCTCTAAGAACCATGTTCTTTAGTTATAGACTTCCTATGTATTCCCTATAGAGGGAATCTTAAGAGTATAGAATTTAAAAATCTTTCATGCCGTTAGAACCTAGAATGTCAGAGCTGGAATGGATTTTGAGATCATTGGTGTTATTTTTACTATTTCTCCATGTAAAATATTAAATATGAACTTATTTAATACCAAAATAATATGTAGTAAAATTTAGTGTTAAAAAATTGTTGCTTTATTTTGTCCCACATTTGGTTGACTTCTCCCTTCTTTTGTACTAGAAATATTTCCTTTTACCAGCCCTTTCCTGGTCAGCACATTAAGAATTACATAAATATATTTGAAGCCCCAAAGTGGTTATTTTTAATTAGAAAAAATTGGACCTCCATATGTTGCCCAGGCTGGAAATGCCAGACACCATCACACTCTGATTGGCACAGGAACTTAAACCTGCTTCTTTTCCAATCTGGCCTGATTTGCCCTCAGTCAGCCTGGAAGCCCTCCTCTTGCACCAGTGCTGGATTGATTGAGAATGCCTCACTTAGTGCTTCAGAACTCCCCAGCCCAAGAGAATATCAGCCTTAGCCTTCTGAGAAGCAAGGATTAGGGGGTGAGCCTCTAGGCCTGGCTCCAAGAATGTTCTGTGCCATTCTTAGTTGGGAAATGCTAATCTAATCCGGCATCCTGATTTTAGAATTAATGGGGAGATGACTCCCTCAATGTCACCCAGCTCGTCGGTTGTTTGTCTTTAGTACCCTCTGCTCTGTGGGGGAGTTCCTGCTGGTTCCTGCCCCTCTTGCTGAGAAACGTCCCTTTCTTTCCCCTTCCTAGATCAGCATTTTCATGACCCACTTGTCCAACTATGGCAATGATCGCCTGGGATTGTACACCTTCAAACACTTGGTGCGCTTCCTTCACTCTTGGACCAACCTGAAGCTGCAAACGCTGCCACCAGTCCAGCTGGCTCAACGATACTTTCAGATCTTTTCTGAGGAGAAGGACCCTCTGTGGCAGGTGGGAAGTGAAGCTTAGGGTCCCAGAGCAGGGACTACTAGTGGGAGAGTTACAGGGAGGACAAGGGGCATCCATCCCTTCCTCCCCACTATCCCCAGATGGTGCTGGAAGTCTTAGGCTCATTTACCATTGCCAAAGCCAGAATGTACATTCACTGAATGAGTAGTTTTAAAGATCAGTGTGCTGGGTTTTATACAAGATACCAAGGTGAGCCAGATAGTTTTCAGTTTCCTGGTACTCACAATTGGGTATTGGGGGCAAAGGGAGGAGAAAAAGTCATTGACAACCAGAGTATGAGAGGAGTGAAACAAATTAACTGCTCAAGGTTTAGCATAGGGGTTCTTAAACTGGGATCTGTGAACTTAAAAAACATGTGTATAAAAATGATGTATGATATATTAATGTTTTTAAAGGCATAAAATAAAAGATAGTGGAAACCAATTAAATTGAAAGTTACATATAACATATATAGGTAAATATATATAAAACATTAATATATCATCCATCATTTTTTCTCCTGAGGCAGTTGGGGTTAAGTGACTTGCCCAGGGTCACACAGCTAGGAAGTGTTAAGTGTCTGACTTCAGGGCTGGTGCTCTCTCCACTGCTCCACCTCATACTGCCCCTCATACATCCTTTTAAAAAACATTCTGAAAAGGGACCCATAGACTTCATTAGAATATATAGATTTAATCTATTTATTATTTTGAGTGTTTTATGTAATATAAAACTCTCAATATAATTGGTTTCCATTACTTAACTATTTCAGATGGCTTGCTGTCTTGGGGAGGGCCAAAGCAAGGGAGGAAGGGAGAAAAATTTGGAATACAAAATTTTACAAATCAATGTTGAAAACTATCCTTACATATACTTAGAAAAATAAAATACTATTGAAAAAAATTTTAAAAAGAAAACATACTAATGTATTTTATGAACTTCATCAAACTCCATGATACGCAAAAAGGTTTAAAAACCCTTGATGTAGAGCAAAGGTTTTTAAACTGGGTTTTGACCCCCCTGAAGGTGGGGGATAATGAAATTATGATTTGTTATCAGTAAATATTTGATTTGTATATCTAGTTTATATACCCAGAGTTACATAAAAATTTCTCAGACGAAAAGGAGTCTTGAGTGGAAAAAGTTTAAGAAGCTGTGGTCTATAGGAACCATAGGGTAGGGCAGGCAGAACAAAAGACTGAGTTTTGTCCCACTCCATGTTATTTGTCTCCTTGCTTTTAAGGATCCTTGTGAAGACAAGCGGCACAAAGACATCTGGTCAAAGGAAAAAACGTGTGACCGGTTCCCCAAACTCTTAATCATTGGACCCCAAAAAACAGGTATGCTTCCCTCTGTGCCCCTGACACCTGGCTGTGCTGGTTGCCCTGATGCTCCCCATCTCCTTGGGACGACCATAGTAGGATGTAGGAATTATCCAAATCTCAGTTTGAGGAATAAATCTCCATGTACTGCCCAACCTGGTGCACTTCAAGCTACTGTGAGCAGAGCACCAAGCTGGATGCCTGTCCTTGTGGAGATTGCCATCGTAGAGAAGAAAAAGAAACTTAGATAAATATAACTGCAATATTACATGGCAGGTGCCTCAGACAAGAACAGGCCAAGAGCTGTGGGAGACCCAAGAAAGATTTTTACCAAGCAGAAAGTCCAGGAAAGGCATTCTGGAGAAAGTGGTATTTGAATTGAGCTTTAACTAGAAGAACCAGCCAACCAGGCGTGTTAATTGAGACAAGCATTTTTATTTTGAAATGAAAATTTTTATCATCCTATTTCTTATTTTCTTTATGGATTAAAAAAAGAAAATGTCCCGTGTCAATTATTGATGCAGCCTGGCCATTGGTGGGTTTTTAAATTCCTAGTCCTTCTAGCCTTAGGTGGGAAAAGGAAATCCCTCCAGTCTGAGGCTATGTGTGAGCCTAACCCCTGAAGCAGGAAATCAATTGGCTTGTTCGGGGGACATTTTCTCTGGGCTGTAGAGTTGGGGGAGGTGAGTCATTTGAAGCCAGAATGGAAAATATAATGTGCCAGATTCCTGAGACACTTGAATACCAAGGGAAGATAATTGAGTTTTACTTGGGAGACAGCTGGAACCACTGAAGCTTTTTGAGACTAGATAATTACTGGGACGTCTCCTAACCCCTGTTTCTTGGTGGTGAAAGGAAGGAACTCTGCTCTGGGACAGAACTTTTGGGGATATTTGGTGCCTTCTCAGGCTAATACCCTGGAGGTGTTCTCAGTGTGCTGTTTCTTCTCAAGCTCGGGAGCTTTCCTTTCAGCATGATTCAGACCTCCATGTAGCCATGAGAACAAGTATATAGACATATAGTATGAAACTAGACAGCATTTATTTAGTTGTGGTGTATTTACCCTGGAGTTTGTGATCTTGTTTTTTGCTTTAAAATTTTTTCTTGGATAATATTGCAAAATAATTGGTTTCCTTTGCAATACTATATAATCCTACATATCCTAAAATAAAATATGAAGGATTACAAAGGAAACTAATTGTTTTACAATATAATTATCCAATTTTTAAAAAAAATTTAGGCATTAAAAGCATTATTTTGAGAAGGCATTCATAATCTTCACCAGGTTCCCAAAGGGGTCCATGATACAAAAACCCCCAAAAGACCCATATTCTAGACTACTATTTGCAAGTATGAGGAAACTGAGATCTAGAGAGATGTGATTTGGTCCATACCATACAGCTCGTTAATGGCAGAGAGGGAACAAGAACCTTGGTCCTGTACCCCCTAGTCCTCTCCCTTTGGTAGGCTGTTTCTGAGGTCCCAGGATCCCGCTCCTCTCCTCTCCTGCAGGCACTACAGCCCTGTATCTGTTCCTGGGAATGCACCCAGACCTGAGCAGTAACTACCCAAGCCCAGAGACCTTTGAGGAGATTCAGTTTTTCAATGGCCAGAACTACCACAAAGGCATAGACTGGTGAGTGGGGCTTTCCATCCTCGTTGGCTAGCTTGGGATGTGGGATCGGAAGTGCTGCGTTGGGGTCAGGAAGCATCTGGAAGCTGTTTACACTCTGATGGAGTTCCTGTTGTAGAAGAAGAGGGGACAGAGTTCAGGCAAACTGCGCAGAGACTGGGAGCCCTGTCCCCCAAAGGCCAAGGTGGCAGTGTCCGGACCTAGGAGCTGGAACCATAACAGCTAAAGGAGCCATGATGCTTGAAACTCCTTCTCGAGCCAGTGTCCTAATTAAGCAAACATTCTTTCCCCAAGTGCTTATTTCTGACGTCTTCCAAGTGTTTTATTTGGTTAGTATCTGTGGGGCAAGGAGAGGAAGGGAAACCTGCGTGACAAGAGAAGTCAGTTATCAGTCAGTGTTACAACTGAGAGATGACCTCGGGTCTTTTGTGTGGCTCCAGCCAGGCCTTATTGAGGGACATTTCTTTGTTTTTTAAATTTTATTAAAGCTTTTTATTCACAAAACATATGCATGGGTAATTTTTCAACACTGACCCTTGCAAAACCTTCTGTTCCAGCTTTTCCCCTCCTTCCCCCCACCCTTGAGGGAGATTTCTTAAGTTCTTTATCATTATCTGCCTCCCAGTTGCTAATGGACCAGAAGGGTTGGTAATGTCCCCCTGACTTCTTAACCCCATTCTGCAGATCAGTGGTGAGATAGCTTGAACATATAAAATTCTTAAAATCCCCCTACTCCAACCTTCCCCAGAAAGGAATGGCTGGGAAGTGGGGGCAGGGAAGGCCACCAAGCCCCCGGCGTGGGAGAACATGGCCCAGCCCGCTCTCAGGAAAGCCCCGTGGCCACCGGTGCCCTCACCATGCTGCCCTCACGGTGCTGCCGTTGGGACGCAGCCCTTCTGGTCCTGCTTACTCTCTCTCTGGGCCCTGGACAGGTACATGGAGTTCTTCCCCATCCCCTCCAACACCACCTCGGACTTCTACTTTGAGAAAAGCGCCAACTACTTCGACTCTGAGGTGGCTCCCCAGCGGGCAGCGGCCTTGTTGCCCAAGGCCAAAGTCCTCACCATTCTCATCGACCCGGCGGACAGAGCCTACTCTTGGTATCAGGTGAGCGAGCGCCGGGTGCCAGCTCTTTGGCTGGTGGGCCTGACGGAGCTTCCCTAGGGGTGAGCTGTGGATGGGGCCGGTGGTACTTCCCATGGCTGCTGCTTGCCTGGGTTTGGAGTGGGAAGGAGAACTTCCTGCCTCCTCTTCACCTTCTGTGCTTCCGCTCCCCAGAAGGAAGAAGCGCTCGCCTCGTTTGGGGCGCAGCTGGTGGGGGTGCTGAGGTTCTGGGGGGGGAGGAGGGGCGTTGCTCACCAAGCTCTTGCTCCCCAACAGCATCAGCGAGCCCACGATGACCCGGTCGCCCTGAAGTACACCTTCCATGAAGTGATCACGGCAGGGTCTAATGCCTCCCCGAAGCTGCGGGCGCTTCAGAACCGCTGCCTTGTTCCTGGCTGGTACGCCACCCACATCGAGCACTGGCTTAGCGCTTACCACGCCAACCAGGTACCCACCTCCCTCCCCCAGGTCCCCAGGTGGGGGACTCAGGGCTGGTCCTACATAGGAGAAGTGATTCAGATAGAGATATCAGGACACAATTGACAATGCTTCCCCTTTATGGGTCACTGTGTCTCCACCAATGGAGGTTCTTATCTTGAAGGCTTTTTGATTTCTTATTAAAAGGGGAGCCCCAGATCACAGGGAAGAGGGGCTGATTTTGTAGGTATTTGAGCATTATTATTTTTTCCTTTGACTTTCCCAATAGGCATTTGAAATTTAATGTATCCAACATAGGATCCATTGTCTTTCCTCCTAAACCTTCCCCCTCCCTATGCCTGTAGAGGAAAGGCAATACCATCCTCCAAACTCACAAAGTTGTTCTGGACTGCACCCCCCTCCCGTCCTGTGGCCAAGACCTGCCGATTCTACTTTTGCAACTTCTTTTGAATCTGTCCCCTTCTGACACTGCCGGCCCTTTAGTGACACCCCTTATTCCTGCAGTAAAGCGCTGATGGCCTTTCTGCCTCCACTCTTTCCTCTCTCCAGGCGTTCTTCATTCAGCCACTAAAGTGATTTACCTAAAATCCAGGTCTAGTATGGGACCCCCTCCACACAGATGCAATACAATGGCTACCTTTAATTCCCAACTAAAATCTCACCTTTAAGAGGAAGCCTTTCCTCTTTTAATTTTTGTTTTATCATTCCTGTGTATACCTTATTTTATGTATATTTGCATGTTGTTTCCCCTGTTAGATTGTAAGCTTCTTGACGGCAGGTGCTGTCTTTTATGTCTCAGTGCCATAATAGGCACTTAATAATTGTTTCTTGATTGATAGCCCAGTATCCCAGTGCCCACAATGAGCCAGTTGCTCTGCAGTATACATCCAGGAGGAATTACTTGCTAAGAAGTTGCCCTTAGTCATCAGCTGAGATTATTAGGGACAAGAGCTTTATAGAATGGGATCTACAGGAGATACTGGGAAGCACAGAATAAATCACAGGAGAGGGGGAAGGAAAAGTAAACTTCACTATTTTGCCAGTATGGCCAGCTCTACTGAGCTTTTGCCTCTTTTTGAAATGCTTATTTCTCCAATAAAGAAAGCTGGTTAGCATAGTATAGTGGGCTGGATCTGAAGTCAGGAATATCAGAATTCAAATCCAGCCTACTCCCTAGCTGTGTGACCTTAATTGAAGATTTTACTATAAAACAGGGATCATAAAAACACCTACCTGCTAAGATTGCTGTGAGGATCAAATAACATAACAGTTGTAAACTTCTTAGCATGGTACCTAGTACTATGTTCTGCATCCTACACATAGTAGGTACTTAATAAATGCTTGTCCCCTTCACTTATTACCCTGATTTTCTTCCTTTTGGTTTCCCCAACCCCTGTATCACGTTCCCATAATGTATTTGTGCCAACATTTTCATTTATATGAGTGTATTTCCCTCAAAGAAGGTTGTTAGTCAGCAATCGGGGTGCCTCTAGTACCCTGTTAGGGTATCAGCTTCCATCAAATGTCTCATAGCTGTACATATAAATACAAGAAGCTGCCAGCTCATTGTGTGACGTTGGTTGTTCCTCTCTAAGGGACTGGACTCCTGGCTGAAAAATGTTTCTTATCCTGAACAAGCAAAGGTATGAATTCACCTGTGTCTGCCTTCCTAAAACTTCCTGCAGGACACACAGCCATCTTGACCTTCTCATTAGCCTAGAATTAGAGAATCATTTTGCTTCAGAGTTGAAAAGGAAATCTAATCCAATTTGTACCTTATCTGTAATCCCCAGGCCTAGGAGAAAATGTACTAGCCTTGGAATCAGGAATACTTGGGATGAGATCTTGCTTCAGATATTTAATAGCCAGTCAATAAACCTTAAGTTTCTCCATCTGTAAAATGAGGGGGTTGGACTTGATGGCTTCCAAAGGCTCTTTCAGATCTAAATAATAGCTAGTGCTTTTTAAAGTTTACAGGACACTTTACAAAGTCATTTTCTTCTTAACAACCCTGGGAGATAGGTGTTATTATTGTTTCTGTTTACAGACAAAGAAACTGAAACAAAGAGCTTAAATGACTTGTCCAGGGTCACAAAGCTAGTATTTCAGGTCTTCCTGACTCCAGGCTTTGTGCTTTATCCACTGTGCCTCATTTGATATGGGCCAATGACCTTTAATAGAATTTTTGTAATTTCTTTCCGAGTTGTCGAGTCTTGCCCCTTTGGAAATAAGCAAAATATAGCTTAGCCCCTTTTTTACATGATAGCCCTCCCCCAGATATTTGGGGTTAAGTGACTTGCCCAGGGTCACACAGCTAGAAATTGTTAAGTGTCTGAGACTAGATTTGAACTCTGGTCCTCCTGACTTCAGGCCTGGTGCTCTATCCACTGTGCCAACTGGCTGCCCAGCCCTCCAAATTTTTAAAAATAGCTTTTATGTTCCTCATAAGCCTTTTCTTACACCAAATATTTATTTTCAGTTCCCTCAGCTAAAACTCCAATTACATGATTCCATGGAGATCCTCTCTTATCTTGGTCTCCTTCTTCTGTGAAGTTGGGAAAGGCCCTAGTTGTTTCATTTTATTTTGGTTTTTTAATTTAAAAAATATTATTTTTAGTTCCAAATTCTTTCCCCCTTTCTGCCCTCTCCTCCAACTAATTGAGAAGGCAGGAAATGTAATACCCATTATTCATATGAAATCATGCAAAGCATATTTCTACATTAGCCAGAATGGCCTGCTTGAAGAAGAGTCCATTGGGGGAAAGTTAGTTGGCCCTGTCTCATTTTCAGGATTTGCATCCAGTACCCTTTTCACTGCCACAATTGGTCACACTGGCAGATTATGGGGTAGGGAGGGAGCGGGGATGAGACGGGCCATGTAAGATTCCCCTTACTACTCTTTCAGATCCTGGTGTTGGATGGCAAACTGCTCCGGACCGAACCAGCCAAAGTGATGGACACTGTGCAGAAGTTCCTTGGGGTGACCAACATTATTGATTACCATAAAACTCTGGTGTGAGTGTTGTCCTAACCCCAAAGCCCAAGGACCTTTCTGACCTGTCTTCCCCGTATGCTGTGCTTTGATGTCAGAAGCACATCCCCAAGCTCTGGAGCCGGAGTAACTGGATCCCACTGGCCTTTTCAGGATAGGCAGTGTCCCTTGTGTGCCATGATGTATAGCTGTTTCCATGGCAGGAACATCAACATTCAGAAACAAGTAAACATAATGCCCTAGTGATGGATAAACCCAAAGATCCTGGCTAACAGAGTAAAAGCTCACTATTTGGCAAAAATTGCTAAGATAAATTGAAATCGGTCTGGCAGAAACTAGGTATAAACCAACATCTCATACCATATACAAGGGAAGCTCTTCTGCGGGAACCTGTGAATAGGAGACTCGCATCACATCTGGTTTTATATTTTCTAGGGGTCATCTCTCTTCTTTATGTGAATTGTTGAATGTAGTAAAGCACCTTGGAGAAATCCCAGTAGTCGGAGCGAGAGAATTTGGATTTTAGTTGTACCACTGATTCGCTTTGGGACTGTTAGTTACTTCTCTCTGGGCTTTGGATTCTGCATGTGTAAAATGAGAGGGCAAAGGGATGTGATTCCTAAGGTTCTTTCAGCTCTGATGTTCTTTGATCCAAGGTCTCTTCAGCTTCTTTTGAGAAAAAGTACCATTTGTTTTTATATCACTTTTATTTCTCAATATTATTTCCTTTTTCCCAATGCAGAGTGCTATCTTAAAAAAAAATTAAAAAGAGATAGGGGTGAGGGTGGGAAAAGCAGTTTAATAAAACTAACCAATTGATAAAGTCTGGTGGTACATGCAGTGTTCTACATCCATAGTCACCCCATCTCTGCAAGTATCCCATCAGTTTTTAAAAAAGAAAAATCCACCTTTGTAGCTGGGATATGGTCAACCTAAAACTTGTCAGTTTTTCTTCCATTTTTGGTTTAAATGTTCCTGTTTTCCCCTTTTAGTAATCATTGTTTTGGTGCACATTTGTTGCTCATTCTTTCTCTGCAGCTTTGACCCATATGTTATAATTCCTAAGTCTTCCAGGTATACTATTATCTTCTCTCCTAAGGCGATGATAATAGCTCCTCACATTTCTGGAGCCTTTCAAAGTTAATAGAGGATTTCCTTACAACCCTACGGGTTAGTAGTAAACTATTCCCAGTTGATACATGTGGAAACCAAAACCCAGAGAAGGGGAATACTTTGCCTAAGATTCATAACTAGTACATCTCAGACCCAGAACTTGACCCCTGGCGTTTTTATTTCCAAGTCCAGTACTTATCCTGTAACATCACACACTGATCCTGTCTCTATAGTTTTAAGTACTTTGCCGATCTCTAAGCGACTGGGTTTGAACTGTATTCTGTATAAGAAAATGTCTATTCCATTGGGGAGACATGTTGAGTGGCGTTAATTTATTCTCTTCTCTATACAGGTATGATGCAAAGAAAGGATTCTGGTGTCAACTGCTTGAAGGAGGGAAAACCAAGTGCTTGGGCAAAAGCAAAGGCAGGAAGTACCCAGAAATGGATTTGGATGTGAGTAGCTGGAGCTGCTTCTTGTCCCAAATTGCCTGATGTGAAGGGTGGGAGGGTATAGCTAGGTTAATTCGGATCATAGGGACTTTTAGGGAAGTACCTCAAGTTTTCTGAAACAAAAAGTTTCTTGAATTTTATTGGAATTTCTTGGAGGTCATATTTTTCCAGAAATACTAGTACAGAAAGAAAGATTATAGGGGCAGCTAGGTGGCGCAGTGGATAGAGCACCAGCCTTGAAGTCAGGAGGACCCGAGTTCAAATCTGATCTCAGACACTTAACACTTCCTAGCTGTGTGACCCTGGGCAAGTCACTTACCCCAGCCTCAGGGGGAAAAAAAAAGACTATACCAGTTTATACCCCCAACATACCCTGTGCTCTCCTATCTCTGGGCTTTCTGTTATGCTGTTCTTCATGCCTCAGATGTCCTCCCTTTCCCCCTTTGCCTTTAGCATTCTTACTCATCTGCTGAAATCCAATTTCTTGCTTCCTATCTCATCAACTCTTCCCTCTCCTCACCATGAGTCATTACTCATTACTTCAAGTAGAAGACCATTGTCTTCTACTTGGATTTCACATAGAAGACTTTATCCTGCACCTGTCCAACAATATTATCTTGTAATAAACACATATTAAGTGCTTACTATGGGCCAGGCACTGCATTAAGTTTTGGGGATACAGATAAAAATAAGCAAGAACTTGCATTTTAATAGGGAAAGAAAATACATAAAAAGAGGGCAGAAGTAAAAATAAGGGGGCATGAAATTAGACATGGTTTCTGGAACTAGTTGGTGATGGAGACCTGGTGTAAGACTAGATAAAGTATAAACTCATGTCTAGCACAGGTTTCCAGGGCAGAAGAGGATGGGGAGCAACATGGCCAGAGTTCAGAAAATGTATGTAAAGTATTTTGTAGACCCTGAAGCACCACCTATCATCTTTATCATTGTCATCATTTGATATTATCTTATTTTTTTCATAGTCATTCTACTAGATTATAAGTTCTTTTTTTTCTTTTTCCCCCCCCTGAGGCTGGGGTTAAGTGACTTGCCCAGGGTCACTCAGCTAGGACGGTTAAGTGTCTGAGACCAGACTTGAACTCTGGTCCTCCTGAATTCAAGGCTGGTGCTCTATCCACTGCGCCACCTAGCTGCCCCGACTATAAGTTCTTTAAAAAAATTTTTTTAAATTAAAGCTTATTTTCAAAACATATGCATAGATAATTTTCAACATTCACCTTTGCAGAATTTTTTGATTCCAAAAATTTTTTCCTTCCCTTCCTCCCATCTCCTCCCCTAGATGGCAAGTGATCCAATATGTTAAACATGTCCTATTCTTCTATATAGATTTTCCCAATTATCATGGTGCTCCAGAAAAATCAGAAAAAAAAGGAAAAAAATAAAAAAATAAAATGCAAACAAACCACAATAAAAAAAATGTGATCCACTCTCAGTCCCCACAGTCCTCTCTTTGGGTTCAGATGACTTTCTTCATCACAAAATTTATTTGAGATAGACAATGAATAGAGAGCTGATCTTGGAGTAAAAAACACCTGGCTTCAGGTGCTGCCTTTTACACCGATTTCACTTTGTGATGGAGTGCAAATCACTTAAGCTCTCAGTGGCTCCAGCTAGTCTCTCAGACTATAAATTGTAGGACAGATACTCATCAGCTTTGAGAGTTTCCTTATTAGGAGTTACATAGTATAGCAATGAAGTCACAGGCCCAGTGGTCCAAAAGAATCTAGTTAGGGATTGTTGTTGTTTAGTTGTGTCTGACTCTCTGTGACCTTGTGCACTGTTCATGGGGTTCACTTGGCAAAGATCCTGGAGTGGTCCGCTGTTTGCTTCTCCTGGGTAGCACCATTTTATAGATGAGAACTTGGGCAAATAGGAGTTTATGTTAGTTAAGTAATATGCCTAGGGTGCCGTCAGCCACATCACTCAGATCTTCCTGACTTCAGACATGGCGCTTTATCTCAAGCTTCTTCCACGGTGGGTTGCAATATAACCGAATGTGGGGGTTGTGAAATTATGATTCATTATCAGTAAATATTTGATTTGTACACCCGTTTTATATACCTACATACTCAGGGTTGTCTGAAAATTTCTCAGGCAAAAAGGGGTCATGAGTGGAAACAGTTTGAGAACTCCTGCTCTCTCCACTGTACTCCCTAGCTGTCCCGCAGGAAAACAGTTACCCTTTGAACGAAATAATGCGTTTTTAAGGTTGAGACTGGGTCATGTTATACTGGAGGGAATGGGCTGAGTTCGGAGCAGACCACTGACCTTTGGTTTCCCTTTCTTGTTACAGTCACGAGCCTTCTTAAGAGACTATTACCGGGACCATAACATCGAACTTTCTAAGCTGCTTTATAAGATGGGCCAGACCTTGCCCACTTGGCTGCGGGAGGACCTCCAGAACACTAGGTAGCTGCTGCCATCCTCATGACCAGAGTGAGCATTCATGATGGCCAGGGAGCCCCCAGCCTCACACTGAGCCACCCGGGGTGTGGAACATAGCCCAGAACTGCCAAGCACTTCTGAGCAGTACCCCACCAAGGCCTGACCTGGAATCGGGAAGAAGAAGCGCCCGGTGCAGCCGAAGAGAGCTCCAGAGCCTCCCGCAGCCCGGGCCTCCAACCAGGCATGTGGCCCCCAGCACTTCCTGAGACCTGCTCGAAGCTTCCCTAGGTGTAAGGTCGCTTCCACTTAGAGAGAAGCCCCTGCCTCGTGAGAGGGGCTCTGTACTACTCCTGGCTGTGCCCCGGGCACTCCCCTTCCCCCAGGCAGGGCACTCCCTCAGTATTAATCGCTGGACAGTGAGGGGGGTAGAGTGGGGCAGGAAGGGCCTTTTGCTAGAGAGGACGGGGGTCCAGGATACACCCCTGTCCATTTCGGAAAAGGCCCTTCAGAGACGCGGGTCTGGTACTCGGAGCTGGTTACCAGGCTGGACTTCAGTCTGATGGCCTCCAGAGAGTCCTGGAGCCCATCTGATCAATACCTTCCCTTCTCTGTCCTTAACATGTCTTCGGTACCTGCAGTATCTACTCAGTCCCCGGGGGATCTTTCCAGGGGATTTTTTTAACCCCCATCCTAACATCCTGACTCGCAGGACCAGGTCCTGGAGTTGTCCCAGAATACTTACCCTAACCTCTCCCCCACCTCTTTCCCCTCCTCAGATATGATTACGTGGTGTTTTCTGTGGTAAAAGACTGAGGCGACCCCAGGGTCCAGCTACCAGAACCCATTCCAGTGTACATAAAATCTCCCTCCAGCCCCAAGCAAAGGCTATGGGCAGTGAAGGTGGTGCCTGCAGCCGGTACCTCTGCCTCTGTTCCTGCTGTGAGCAGGCCGAGGCTTCCCGGAGAACCTTTTAAAACCTCTCAATACTAAAAGCTGAAGTATTTTAATATTTTGGTTTTTTGTTTCTTGGTGCCAGAGTTTGTACCCCGATTACTGGGGCTACACTGTGTTATTTTATATAAACTATCTCCGTCTGTATCTCTCTGTCTCTCCCTCCTTCCCGCCTGTCTCTTGTCTCCCTCCCTCCCTTTTTCTGTCTGTCTCTCTCCCCCTTTCTTTCGTCGGGTTTGTTTGAGTCCGGCCCGCTGCTCCCATCAGGACGGTGGCGGGGCGTCTGGTCGCTAAGGGAGGGTGGCGCTTTCTCTGTCTCACCTGAGGCTGCCTGATTTTTATCTCCTGCAGGCAGCAGATAAAATCAGGGAGGCACAGACCCTCCAGGCTGGCGTTGTCACACTAGGCTGTCATCCCGCCAGGGCACAGCTATATATATATATTAGGAAGAGGAACAGAGGAGCCAGGCTTCTGCACCAGGACTGTGGGTTTTCAGGGATCTGGCGTTCCTGACTTGGATCCCTGTCACACCTGGGGAGGCCTTGTGTGTGTGCTAAGTTGCCTGAGATCTTAGCCACAGAAAAACAAAACACAGAAGGGTTTGAGTGAGGATGATTATCAGGAGATCTGGAATCCCCCGTGTTCTTGTCAGCCCGTTAGTTCTTCCCTATTCTTTTGGGTATGTCGGTGTTAGAGGTCACACAGCCCTGGCAGGAACCCATTTATTGGTCATCTAGAAGATTGGAAGAGCCACCAAGGGACCAATGTGAAAGGATAGGTGGATGGGGAAGGGGGAGGTGCCACTGGGTAACCTGTCTAACGGCATCTGAGGGCAGCCACAGGCTCCTCGGCTTATCGTGGCTTATGTTTCTAGTGCAGCATCCCTTATCATCTGGGCCCAGCTGTGAAGAAGTGGAGCCTGTGGGGAAATGGGAAAGTGCTGTAAGCCTGAGGAGACCTGAGGCTCCCAGCACGGGCACCATACTTCTGGGACCCACCACAGCCCATGTTTTTGGTGTGGGGGCCCTAGTCACTTGGCTTATTGATACAGTTGGTACTGTCCCTCCCTCCGTATACCTTTCCTGGATCAGACTCCTAGGTGAGTCTGAGGGCCCTCCCATTACAACAGGAGGTCAAATTCATGGTCACCTGGAAGGCGCAAATAACAGTAGGAAGCCTGCGAGTAGGATCAAGTTCTGCCCGGAGAAGGGTAGTTTGAGAAGTCTCGTGTCTGGGGATTTATGGTAGCATATGAAGAAAGAAAACCAATGAGTCATAACTTAAATCCAGGTCTCTGTCGAGGATGGAGAGGAGCCAGGAAGCAAAAAACAATGCACATGTACTTCCTCTGGGAAACATACAGAGTGAGCAGACAGAATGATGAAAGTGGTCCTTTGTACAATCCAGTTCTTCAAAGAGAGACAGCAACAAAAATGAGTTGAAGGGGAAAAAAAACTTAAAAATATGAAATACTTGAGGCAGAATTCTTTTTACAAAACTTCTGGGGAAACTGGAAAAGTTTGGCAAAAATAGAGACTGGCAGCCAGCATCACATACCACAATAAGTTCTAAGTGGATAAGTGATTTTTTAAAAATGACGTTAAAAAAAAGAGAGAGAAATGGCAGTATACTAGTGCAAGCATACAGTTCCAGAGGGCCAAGATAAGGCAGGATAGTGCTGTCTAGTTTTCTGTTAAAGACATAGGGTGTGTTACCTTGCCAAGTAAGAGAGGCAGGGCCAGGAAAGGGTGGGAGTGTAGCACTGGGCAAAAGTGGCAGAATTGCCTCAGCCAGGTATCTTGTTCAGTTAAGCTATGAGGGCTGGAAAACCACACTTGAAAGAAGTCATTCTAACAAGGTCATTATGCTCTCACTTTGAGCCTGCCCATGCACAGTAGCAGTCAGTAAGTAAACTCAGAACTGATGTTTATTATGATTTGGCTCTGGGCTGACTGGAAAAGAATGAGGGAAATGAGACGAGGTGAGAGTTCTTCATGAAAGAGTAATGCAACTTCTGGGGGCCTCGGTGTTTCCTTAGTGGTTTTTCCTGGTGTTCCCTGTGTTGAGTTTGGACCACTGTAGGACCCTGTCTGTGGGTGGCTGCAGCTGACCCCTTCCCTGCACTTTTGGGTGAGTCTTAGTCAGAATTCGTGGGACCCTGACACAGAATCGCTTCTGTGCCTGGATCCCAGTCACTCTGATCAGAGGAGGAGACAGGTTGGAGTAGGAGTATATTGGATGTTTGGGAAAACACTAATGAAGGGCTCCTGGTGAGCCTTCCCTTTGCCCTTCCCCTCACGGCACAATGTTAGATGCCAGGAAACAGAAGCCCCCAAGTCAGTCTGGAAGTGCATCATCTGCAGAGTGAAGTTTTCTCCTTTCTGGAAACCTGACCGTGTGACAGGTCCTTGCAGCTCAGTTGTTGGCCAAAGAAAAAAGGATACGGTGATTAGGGTAAGGTAGAACTGGGTTGCAAGGACTGATCCTGGCTTGAAGATCTGTGGAGCCAGAGTTGAGAGCCAACCCCATTCTAAAGTCCAAGATAGAATGGGATTCTCACCCAATACCAAATTGTTTGAATGATTACAGCTTTGTAGTATAGTTTGAGATCTGGTACTATTAGGCCCCCTTCTTTCCCACTTTTTTGAAATATTTTGATATTTTTTTAGTTGATTCCCTTAATATTCTTGACCTTTTTTCTAATGGGATTCTCTAAAAAAGACCTACTCACCCCATCTTTTCCTTAACTTGGTGCTAGAGTGGGATTTATCGAGGATCCACAATTGCTGACTTAGTGGGCAGAATGCTATAAAAACTAATGGGTGATAGAGAAATCTTGGGTCTAGTAAAGATAATTGCCTGTCTTGCCAATAACGGACATATTGGTATCTCTTCTAGCTGGAAATCTTTGGCGGGCCATTGGCACACAGGAAGAGAGCTGACTGCCTTCTTCTTGTCCAGTTGCCCTGGGTTTTTGGGGGCAAGTTTATAGATAAAACTGATTGTCCCGTCCCAGTGTTATCTATTGCTCTGAGTCAGGAAGCAAGCCCATGTGGTGGTCTCTTGCAGGCTCACTTTGGATAGCAGCATCTCTAAGCTATTTACTGATTCAGGAGTCAGGTATCGCCCATCGATCCTAACCCCTTGTAAACTGTGAAGTGACTCAGATGTAGGGTCCCATTACCCCCGCCCTGCCTCTGCCAGGGCTAGCTTCATTCCTTCTCATTGTGGCAAAAGCTGTAAGAGAGCTCCGTCTGACATCATCACCTGCCCTCCACGTTAACTTTTTCCGTTCCCTCTCCTCCCCCTTCATATTTACAAAGCCAGACTTTCAGGCCAGACTCCCTGTATATCAGCTTTTGCCACCCCAGACTTGGGATTCTGTCTTGCGCCTCTCCTCTGAAGCCCTTCCCAGTCTTGGGTTTCTGAGCCTCCTGCCACAGTTCTAATATGTTCTGGTTTTGTTAAAAGTCCCAAAGATGGAGATGAGACAGAAAGTACATTTCTAAGCCTAGCTACTCAAGAAGATATTCTCTAATTGTAGAGAGCTGCTGGAAGTGGGGCGGGGAACTCAAGTGTTTGGACAAAAGTAAAGGAAGAAAGTACCCAGAAATAGAACTGGCTGTGAATAGTTGGAGCTATTTCTTTTAGATTCCATGCTAGTGGGATTTACCCAAACCCAGCTGCTCTGGGTTTTGAGATGGCAGCAGAACCCCCACAATTGTAATTTCCATTTGAGTCTGAATGCACCAGGCAGTGTGGACCTAGGAGAGGAGGAGAATTTGTTGGGAGTGCTATTGTAGCTCTGGAAGTTGAAGGCAATTCCGTCACATTTGGGTGGGAGGCTATGATATAAGACCTGTTATGCTGGCTTAGTTGGGACAGGCTGGAGCCAGGTCAAAATGTGCAGTAGTTAAACTAAGCCCTTTTGGGATGGGGAGACAGGAGCTTAAAACCCCGGGCAGTCCTAAGGAAGACAGGTTGGCAAAGATCCTGTCTGTGGTTATTGCTGCTGCTTCCTTTTAACAGAGCTGGAGAATTCCATCCCTTTAGGAGCTGCCATTCTAGGTCTGGAAACCTGAACCTAATGGAGTGATGTCATTGTGATTACAGTCTTAACAGTTCCTCTGCTGGTGGAAAAGGCCTACAGGGATAAAGCAGCATCCTCATAGAAATCCTTGAGAAAGAGATTTCCAATATTCTTTTCATAGATTTCCTGATACTTCTTCCCTTCCTCAGCCCCCTTCCCAAGTAAGGCATCCTAAGGAAAGGACTCAGCCTGGCAAGGAGATATCAACTCTTAGTGACTGGTACCATTACCTGGACTTGAGAAGACTAATAATCAAAGCTTCCCTGACCATAATTGAGATACTTCATTGCAGAAGACCAACATGGAAAAGATCTCAATTGGTTAGAATAATGAGAGATTATAGTAGAATTAAATGTAAAACCTTGATTAAAAAAGTCAAACCGCACAATTGTAGAATTGGAGTTGGGGTGGGGCGGGCAGAAAGATATTTTGACGTGGGGAAAAAGTGATGCAGAGATGAGAACCATCCCTACCTTGAGAGCTTTAATTCATCTTGAAGAAGCCTCCAATCTTGTCAAGGGAGTATAGTTTTTATCCCTCTGCCATTGTATAAGTGGAAGTGGACAGCTTGGAAGGAGGCTCTTTCTTCATCAATAACTTTCTACATTAGGAGTTAGGTTGGCAAAGTCAAGAGGCAATATTAATCAGCTCTTCCCAAACTGCCAGAAATCTGGACTCCAAGCTTTGGCTGCCTTTCTAAGATGGAGGGTCTTGTTGCCACCACATGGGTTAGCCAATATTATCTGTCTGGGCACCCGTCCCCTCAGTGGGAGGGCATTTGTGAAGCATCTGGTCTGTGAATAATCATGTACTTGGTGTAGCTTGGGAAAAAAGCATAAAACCTCATCCTTCCATAATAAAGTCATAGCCTAATAGAGGAAGCAAATTAAAAAACCAAAACAACCACTTAAAAAATGACAGTTTCTGCTTAAAGTGTCATATTAATGATCCACATAGTAAAACTAAACTGAGGAGGGGAAAGTGATCCAGGCCAAGGGCAGTTTAGAAAAACTCCACAGAGGTGGAATTTGGGATCTTAGGGCATTCATGATGGGTAAAATTTCAGGTGGAGAAGAAGGGGAAGGCATGGAAGTGGGAGAAGGAAACATCCTCAATGAATCTTTTTGCCTTTGGTCCAAGAACTAGGGGATTTCCTGTTGAGCTTGAATTCTACCCACTTGTGTTGCCTTGCACTCAGGGAGAGCCTGGGAAATAGTTGTTTTGTCCTTTCACCTTTGGGTTCATACTGGCTGGAATAAGGTCTGGTCTGCTCATGTGTGTAAGAAGGAGGAGTCTGACCCATGATTTCTGTATGTCCTGTCCCTCTGGGTAAGAAAAACAGGCAGTGGAAACTCTAGACAAATGACTCTAAAGAGTCTGGGTGAAATGAGCTATGTTTTTTCACTTGAAAGTTTCCCTACCCCACCTCCCTTCTCTCTCTGGCTCTGATTCATTGACACACACACACACATATATATATACTCTACAAGAGTCGGGGTGCGAAGGGAAGGGGGTATGTGGAAAGTGGGGGAACCAAAAAGGTTATACGGAAAGTGCAAACAAAGCAAAGAAAGGTTTATACAGCTCTTTGTTTTTATTATCTTAAAGACCCCCTCTCCCCTTTTGCCAATCTTTGAATAGAATTCATGTCTCTTCCTGGGGAGAGGAAACCCATAGTTGGGATGTGGGGGGAAGGGAGGAGCAGTGTTAAGGGAAAGAGAAAGAAGGATCTCTTCCCATCTTATGAGGGATGGGGTGGGGGGCAAGGTAAAGCTCAACCCATCTCTCCTGTTTCCTAGTGCTCTTATACCAGCCTTTTGGTTTCATTGGAAAAGAACCTTCATCACTAATGTACAATCTTGAACTAACTGCTAATAAAATGGGATTGTTTGTATTCATTTCTCTGGGTTGTTTGTTTTTCTTTTTTCCAAGTGATGTTTGAGAATATGATTTCTCACTGTTAGGGATTTCCCAGTGAAAGTGAATAACTTTGTAGAGGGAACTCAAAAACTAAGTTAGCAGGAACTAATACTTGCAAACTGTCCTACATCTTCTGTACCATTTTATAACCGCGCGTCATGTTCCCTACTTCTCTGCAAAGAAAGGAGAGAGCTTCTTCCTCATGTTGTTTATTTGGTACTGAGCTTGGTCTTTGTAATTTCATGGCATTCAGTTTAAATTATTTCGTTATTCTTTCAATATATGTCCTCATAGTTGTATATGGTTTTTCTTCCCCTGCTTACTTCATTATAGATCAGCACCTATGTCTTCAGTTGCTTCTTGGTATTCATCATATTTCTCATTTCTTACAGCATAATAATGTTCTTGTCCATTCACATACCACAACTTCCTCAATCATTATTACCTAATGAATTATAGATTTATAGACTATTGGTTATTCAGTCCAGTCCCTATCATGAATAATACAAAAAGGGGATCATCCAGCATTCTTCTTGAAATGTTGCAGTGATGGGGATCTTCACCAAGCAGCCATTCCATTGACAGGCAACCAGTTGATAACAAGAAACTTCTATTAAGCTCAGATATAGTTCTTTCTGTCTTTCTATTATTGATACTAGTTCTGTTTTCCAAGGCCAAGCAGAACAAAAATATAATTCCACTGGAAAGGTCTTTGGAGAAGGCAGACATAATCAGAGATGCAAACTAAGTCTTCTTTTCAATCTAAATATCCAGAATTCCTTTTAACTTTTGAGAAGAATACAGGTTCCTGAGTCCCCCTCATCCCATATTCCAGTTCACCAGCATCTCCTAAAACGTGGACTCCAAAATTGAACACAACACTCCACCTGGGATGTACTCAATGGGCCTATCTCCCCTATGTTCTGGATACTATAACTTTCTCTGTATCAGCTTTTTTGTCATATACCTATATTGTTGACTCATATTGTGCTTATAATCACTAATAGTCCCAGGACTTTTTCACACTAGCTGTTGTCTAACCAGGCCTTTTCCTTCCTGAATGTGGATAGTTGATCTTTTGAATCCTGAGCTATAGGGACTTTTCCTGAGTAACAAACCCATTAAAGAAAAAAAGATGAAGAAAAATGAGGATATGTGGGGGCATCCTTCAACTTGCAGGCCGATGCCAAAAAGGACAACCAGGTTATTCTATGGCATGTTCTTTGATGTCTTCTTCAGAGGCAGAGTCCTGTGCTACAGGGTGTTTTTTTTTTTTTTTTCTTAAGTTTTAAATGTGATTGTAGAACATCAGATGCTCTGTGCACTCAACCAAGCAAGCCTAGTGAGAAAGATTCAGTAGACTTCTTTGACCTAGTTGGATTTCTTTGGAGAGAGAGTGTTTAAAATTCCACCCCACTGCTAGATATTTGGCCCATGGGGATCAAAGACAAAAGATCAAAAGAAAAAAAAATGGCTTATATTCCCTGAAATATTTATAGTAGCATTTTTTGTAAGAGCAAAAAAACAAAGGACAAGTTCATCAGCTGGAAAATGACCAAATAAAGTGGTACATGAATATAATGGAATATTAATTAGTCTGCAAATATAAGTGCTTAGTGCCACGGTACTATGCTAAGTGCCGGCAATGCAAAGAAAGGAAAAAATGGTCTTTGCTTTCAAGGAAATCATATTGTAGTGGAGGAAGACAGCATAGTATACAGTATATATGCAGTGTGCATACAAGATATATATATATATGTATATATATATATATATAAATACATATATATATATATATATATACACATTGAGAATGATCAGGAAAGATCTCTTAAAGAAAGCAGAATTTGGGTGGAGACTTGTAGGAAGACAGGAAAGTCAGGAGGCAGACAGAGGTGCTGAGGAAGAGCATCCCAGGCCAGTGCACAGCCAATGAAAAGGCACAGAATCAGAAAATAAAGTTTTGTTTAAGAGGAACAGAAGAAGGAAGGCTATTGTCAGTGGATTGCAGAGTATATGGAGGATAGTAAAGTTTTAAAAAACTCAGGAGGTAGGAAGGATATAGAAGGAAGGGCTTTAAAAGCCAACCAGAAAATTTTAAGCTCCTGGCACATACTGAGAAGGGAGCACTTGTTTTAGGAAGATACTTTGGCAGTTGAGGAAAGGATATGGGAGAGAAAAGTAGGAAATTTTAAAAAAATACATTAATGGAGAAAGGGGTGGGGAGAAGAGTACCACGAGCCTCTCTCTTATGTGGAATATATAAAGGAGAGTTTAATGCAAAATGTTTAGTATAGTAATGTTTTTGTTATTTGTCCTTCATTCTGGAAGAGAAATGAGACATCAAGAAAGTGATGCATGACATGCAAGAGAGTTGGATTTGAGGGAGGGAGGGCTGGGCAAGGTCACCTGCCTCAGTTTCCCCTCCAGAGCTTCTGGGTCCAGTGGTCAGATATAGTCAGTAGGACTGGAGATAGCCCTGGATGCAGTGGGAGAAATTGGCTTTTGTAAGCTAAGGTCTTTAACAGGTCTCTGTTTGACATTGTAGTAATACGTTAAGGAAACAGGAAGGGAAGAGGAAAAGTAGGAAGGAATTTAAGAGGAAGAGCAGTCAAGGAGCGAATGAATGCAAGAACAAAAAACTTCATTTTCTGGAGAAAATAGAAGTGCCATCAATAGTGCAAACAGAAGGGTTGGCCTTGGCATTGAGATCAGAGTGAAGGAGAAGATAGTGGGGAGAGATGTCGTAATAAGGTGAAATAAATGTTTTTCATTCACAAAACAGCAGAGAACGGTAGAATTGATTAAAAAGAAAATTTTAAAATGTCATTTTCCATAAGGATACTTGAAATACATTCACAGTTAAACATGAAGAGCTGTAGCAAAAATTATTATGCTTTAGGTGAACTAGAAAAAACAGGTATTATCTGAGACAAGGCAATGATATAAGTAGACATAGTTAAAGGGATAAATGGAGAATTACTTTATGCTTAAAGGCATTATAGACAATGAAATAATATCAATATTTAGCAGTTATCCTCATCTATGTATTTGATGGAAAAATTAATTGAATTACTGGGAGAAATATGTAGCAACCCATAACAGTTAGAGACCTCCAGGTACACTTTCAGAATTAATTGGTTGATTGTTCTGTTATTGGAGAGGACCAAAGGATTATGTTAGAGTCAAGTTAGTGTGTCTGACAGTGGCTATCAGACCAGTATAAGACTGGAACTTTCTGTCACATGTCACATAGGGACACAAATAGTCCCTATGAATATTTAGGATAGATAAATATAATAAAAAATTAAAGAAGAGAGAGATTAAGAACTTAAAGAGAAGTTTAGGGAAGATATGATAGATCTCTGGTTAAAATGAATAGGAATATGAAGGAGTGTATATATAAAAGGAATATTTATAAAGGTGCATGACACGTTAATAAAAGTTGACCATGGGCTTGATGGATCAAAGAACAAATCAGAAACAATGAAGAATTTCATGTAAGAAAATAACAGCAATGAGAAGATATCAAATCTTCTGAAATACAAGCAAAACAATCCTAAAACATAAACTGATTTTAAAAATACCTTCAACCACAAAAGAGAAAAAAAAGAGATCAATGAATTGAGTATATAATTTAAAAACAAAACTAAAGTGACAACCCCCCCAACTAAACATGAAAATAGAAATTCTGAAAATCTAGGATGAGATTAACAAAATTAAAGACAAATTTACCATTGAATTGATAAATAAAATTTGAAGTTGTTTAGAAACTAATAAAATATAAAAATTAATTTCATTCAAAAAGGAAAGAGGAAATCTAAATTACCAGTATAAAAATAGAAAAGTACTCAATGCAAATGGAAGAGAATAACAGAATAACCAAAAAAACAGAAACTATTTGACCAGTTATATGTTAAAAAATAAATAACTGAAATGGCACCATTATTTACAAAAATTTAATATACCTACAATAGTGCAAGAATTCATAATTTATAGGAGGACCTGAGTTCAAATGTGGCCTCAGATACTTAGCACTTTCTAGCTGAGTGAGCCTGGGCAAGTCACTTAACCTCAATTGCCTCAGCAAAAAAAAAAAAGAAAAAAAAAAAGAATTCATAATTTATGTAACTCAAAGTTGAACTATCAAACAAATTAAATTTGTAAATTATCAAAGGAAAAAATCCAGGCTTGGATGGAGTTACAAATGAAATCCATTGAATATTATGACAATTAATCCCGATTCTCATACACTATTTGCAAAAGTATAAAAAAAAAAAAAAAAAAAAAAAAAAGAGATGCTACTGAACTAATTTTATGACACAAATATTTTCTTGATACTAAACCAGGGAGAAATAAAGCACAGAAAGACTTTAAGTCAATATTTCTAATGAATATTGGTGCCAAATATTTAATAAAATCTTTCCAAGGCACATTTTAAAAGATATAGGCTGCATATAAGTTTTAAAAAACATATATTGATTGGTTTTGCTGAATTTTATTCTTTTAAAAACTTCTTTTTAAAGGTTTTGCTTTCTGAGAAGAGCTGAGAGAGAAGGAGATAAGGAGAAATCTGTCATTTAAAATGAAACATCAATAAGGTTTTTTTTTTTTTTTTTAATAATATTAGTCAAGAGAATAGGAAATTGACAAATAAATTGAGATGATGAATAGCTTCAGCAAAGTTACAGGCTACAAAATAAAACCTCAAAAATCAATAATATTTCTATTTAATTATCACAAAAGGCAAGAAGCAATAATAGGTAGGGCAATCCCATTCCAAATAATTACAAAATACATAAAATATTGATTTGTCAAAGCACACAAAAAATTTACATGCTTTCAAATACAAAGTTCTCTTTAAGGAAATAACTTAAGTAGCTAGATGAATATTTAGTGTTCATAAATAAGCTGTGCCAATATATTTTTTAAATTGATTATTTGTTTTTAAAAATTGTTTTATTTTTTCTAGTTAGACATATTAACCTTTTAAATATACATTTCTTTGTGAATCATATTGGGAGAGAAAAATCAGAATAAAAGGGAAAAACTATGGGAGAGGGAAAAAAAAAACAGAAAAAAGAAGTGAACATAGCATGTGTTGATTTATATTCAATCTCCATAGTTCTTTTTCTGGATGCAGATGGCATTTTCTGTCCAACATCTATTGGGATTGCTTTGGATCACTGAACCACTGAGAAGAACCAAGTCTTTCATAGTTGATCATCACATAATCTTACTGTGTACAATGCATTCCTGGTTCTGCTTGTTTCTCTCAGCATCAGTTCATGTAAATCTTTTCAGGCCTTTTAAAAATCAGCTTGTTCATCTTTTTTATAGAATAATAATATACCTTTACTTTCATACATCATAATTTATTCAGTCTCAAAATTGAGGGGCATCTACTCATTTTCCAATTCTTTGTCACCACAAACATTTTTGCACCTGTGTGTCCTTTTCTCCCCCTTTTTGATTTCCAGTAATAGCATTGCTGGGGCAAAGGTATGCAGTTTTATAGGCTGTTCCAATATAATAAAAATGACAATATGACCAAAATTAATTTACACTTTCAGTGTTATGCAAGTAAAATTACCAAAAGAATAGCTTTTGGAACTTGACAAAAATAATAGAATTCATCTGAAAAAAAAAAACATAAGATCTAGAATATCAAGAGAAATGATGAAAAGAAGGAGGGATGAAGTGAGAGAATGACAAACCTCATAGTATATTATAAAGTATCAGTTATTAAAAACTAAATGGAATAAACTATACAAGAAAGACAGAAATGATGCAATCAGTATCTGATAAAATGGGAAACAAAATCCCTAGGAAAAAAATCCTTATTTGATTAAAAAACTGCTGGGAAAACTGAAAAGCAAACTGACAGGAATTAGGTTTAGACCAGTATGTTATACCATTATCCATAGTCCATCTAAGTGCATATGCAATCTTTATATTGAAGATCATACTATAAAAAATTTAGAAGAGAGGCAGAATCATTATACCTTTCACAGCCATAGGTAGGAAATGAATTCCTAACCAAATAAGAGGTAAAGTCAACTGCAAAAGATAAAACTAATCTTGCGTGTGTGTGTGTGTGTGTGTGTGTGTGTGTATGTATATAGGTATATTTCATATACACATGAAGAGCTTCTGCACAGACAATATTAATATGTCTAGGATAAGATGGAAAGCAGTCAGATGGGAAAATTTTTTCTTGTTTCAAACTTCTCTGATAAAAGTTTAGAATAAAAAACAAACAATATCTGTCTGTCTCTGATAGCTATTCTCTGTAGTCAAGTGATTAAAGGACATGAACAAATAGTTCTCAATGGAAGAATTGCAAAGTATTCACAACCACATGAAAGAATGCTCCAAATTGCTACTAATAAGAGAAATGTAAATTTTTAAAATCTTGAGGATCCACTTCATACAGAAAATTGGAAAAGACAAAAAATGGCAATAATCCATGTTGGGAGGTTTATGAAATGACAGAAATATTGTTGGTAAAGCTATAAAATGTTCAGCCATTTTAGAAAGGAATTTGGAATTATGCAAATAAAGTGACTAAAATGTCTCTACCCTTTGAACTAGAGATTCTGTTACTGGGATTATATCCCTAGAAGGCCCTAATAAAAAGAAAAGTCCCTATATACACCAAAATAGAATGATATGTTTTTGTGTGTGTGTAAAAACAAAGAACTTGGAACAGAGTAGATGTCTATCATTTGGGAAATAACTAAACAAATTATGATGTATGAATGTATTGGGATATTATTGTGCTGTGAGAAAAGGATGTATGTAATGAATACAGAGAAGTATGGAAAGATTTATATGATGCAGAGTGAAGTAAACAGTGCCAAGAAAACATTTACACAATAACTACAAGGTAAATGGAAAGAACAGCCACACAACAAAAGTAATAATAATAAATTACAATGATAAATTATTCAAGCCGTACTTGCAAGATTGATATGAGAGGACATTTCCAACCTATCCCTTTGTGGAGGTAGGAAGTCCACATGTTTACATATTACACATATTTTTGGACTTTCATAATAGATTGATTAGTTGTGCTGATTTTTTTTCTTCTTTTTTCCCATATGAAATATTTGGGTGTTTACCTACCAAGACATACATTGGAATTATAGGAATACAACTACAAAACATTCTTTAGAAAAATAATTAATTTAGAAAACTAATTAGTATTCATTATTCATGTTTGAACTGGATCAATATGTTAAAATGGCATAGTTAAAATTATTTTACTTATTCAAATAAACTCTCAGAAAAGTTACTTTATAAAGGTAAAAAAAATTAATTAATCTGGAAGAATAAAAGATCAAGACTCTCAAAGGTAATAATGAAAAAAAAATATATATTGAAGGAAGGGATCTTGGCAGTACCATACCTCAAACTACACTACAAAGCAATAATGTTGCAACTCTTTAGTACTAATTTAAAAATAGAAAAATTGACCAATGGCATAAATTAGGTACAGAAGAGCTAGGAACAAATGAATAACATAAATTTTGCTAATACCTTTCCCTCCTCCCAGATTTCCAGTTATTAGTAAATATAGTAAATAAATAGTAAAGATTCACTATTCACTCACTTCTAGGAAAATTGCAAAGTAGTCTGGCAGAAATTAGGTTTTTACATGAACATATTATACCATATATTGTGATGTTTCAAATGGATATGAGACTTAGACATAAAAGATGATATCATAAACAAAATTTAAAATAGCAGAGGAGATACTTTTTATTGGTCAAAAGAAGATAGATTCACAGGAGATAAAATAGACAACTTTATTTGTAAAATTAAAAAAAAGTTTTTTCACAAACAAAATGTAGTTAAAATGAGGAGGAAAACAGTTAACTTGGGGAAAAAAATCTCTGCAACAAGTTTCTCTGAAAAAGTTTTATCCAATAAATATATAAAAATTGATTAAAATATATAAGAAAAATTACCATAGCCCAAAAAATTTTTAAAAAATCAAAGAATATAAATAGTTAATTCTCAAAGAAGAAAAGTAAAGTATAAACAACCATATAAAAATCCTTCAAATTATTAATAATTAGAGATACACAAATTAAAACAATTCTGAGACTGATTGGCTAAGATAACAGAAAAGGAAAATGGCAAATGCCAGAGATTTGGGAAAACACATCTGCATTGTTGGTGGAATTGTGAACTAATTCTAGAGTTTCTAGAGAGAAATTTGAAACTATGTCCAAAGGTTTATAAAACTTTGAATACTCTTTGATCCCAGCATTATCCCTAGGTTTATGCCCATGGAGATCAAAGGAAAAGGAAAAGGATCTGTATATACAAAAATATTTATAACAGTTCTTTTTTGTAGTGATAAAAAATTGGAATCTCTACATGGGATATATATCTATATATATAGTGTGCTATAAGAAATTATGAAGGGGATGATTTCAGAAAAATCTGGGAAAACATGGATTGATGTAAAATAAAGTGAACATAACTAGGAGAACAATGTACATATTAGTAAGAACAATATTGTAAAGATGATCAAGTGTGAAATATAGTAATTGATCAGTACAAGGGAAGATTTAAAATATTATTCTCTTTAGGGAGAAAAATTGGGAATTATGGGAACCTAGTAATAGTGATGTAAAAAGAAAATACAAAAAGATAGCATAAAAAAGAGAAAATGACCCATATGTGCAAAAATGTTTCTAGCATCTCTTTTTGTAGTGTCAAGGAATTGAGTGGATGCACATCAATTGGGGAATGGCTAAACATATTGTGATATTTAACGTAATGGAATATTATTTTTCCATAAGAAATGATGAGCAGGCTGATTTTAGAAAAACCTGGAAAAACTTTTAATGAACTGATGCTAAGTGAAGTGAGCAGAACCAAGAGAACATTGTCCACAGCAAAAAGATTATGTGATGTTCAACTGTGATGGACTTGGCTCTAATGTGATGATGAACTTTGACAGACTTAGCTCTTCTCAGAAATATGATCTAAGATAATTCTAATAGATTTGGGATGGCAAATGCTATCTAGAGAAAGAGTTGTGGAGACTGAATGTGGATTGAAACATACTATTTTCACTTTATTTTCTCACAGTTTTTCCATTTTGTTTTGATTTTTCTTGACTAATATGGAAATATGTTTAAAATGATTGTACATATGTACCCCATATCAGATAAAGATATCAGGAAAGGAGGGAGAAAAAACATTTGGAACTCAAAATTTTACAAAAGTGAATGCTATTGACCAACACCTAACACTATATCAAAAGATAGAGTCGAAATTTATTTATGATTTAAACATAAAGAGTAATATTATAAGCAAATTAGAAAAACAAAGGATATTCTACCTCTCAGATATGTAGAGAAGAAAGGAATTTATGGCCAAAGAGTACATTATGAAATGCAAAATGGATAATTTTGATTATATTAAAAATTTAAAAGTTTTTGTACAAACAAAACCAATGCAGACAAGATTAGAAGGGAAGCAGAAAACTGGGGGAAAAAAAATTTACATTCAAGAGTTCTGATAAGGGCCTCATTTCTAGAATATGTAGAGAACTGACTCAAATTTATAAGAATATAAGCCATTCTCCAATTGATAAATGGTCAAAGGATAGGGAACAGAATTTTCAGATGAAGAAATTAAAACCAATTCCATTCATATGAAAAAATGCTATAAATCATTATTGATCAGAGAAATACAAATTAAGACAACTTTTAGGTACCACTACATATCTCTCAATTGGCTAAGATGACAGGAAAGGATAATGCTGGGTAATAAATGCTGGAGAGAATATGAGAAAACTGGGACATTAGTTGGTAGAGTTGTGAAATGATCCAACCATTCTGGAGAGCAATTTGGAACTGTGCCCAAAAGACTATCAAACTGTATAGCTTTACATCCAGTAGTGCTATTACTGGGATTATATCCCAAAGAGATCTTAAAGGAGGGAATGGGACCCACATGTGCAAAATGTTTGTGGCAGCTCTTTTTGTAATGGCTAGTAACTGGAAACTGAGTGGATTCCCATCAACTGGAGAATGGCTGAATAAGTTGTGACATTTGAATGTTATCAAATATTATTACTCTATAAGAAATGATCAGGATGTGATTTCAGAGAAGCCTGGAGAGATTTACATAAACCGATGCTAAGTGAAGTGAGCAGAACCAAGAGAACATTATACATGGTAACATCAATAGTATACAAAGATCAATTCTGATGAAAATGGCTCTCTTCAACAGTGAGGTGATTCAGGCCAGTTCCAATGATGTTGTGATGAAGAGAGTTCTTTCTCTGCACCCAGAGCACTGTGGGAACTGAGTATGGATCACAACTTGGTATTTTCACCTTTTTTGTTGTTTGTTGTTTTCTTTCTCATTTTTTTCTCTTGATCTGACGTTTCTTGTGCAGCATGATAAATGTGGCATAACTATGTATAGAAAAATTGCACATTTAACATGTCTTGAATTACTTGCTGTCTAAGGGAGGAAAGAGAGGGAGAAAAAATTTGGAACATAATGTTTTGCAAGGATGAATGTTGAAAACTATCTTTGCATATATTTTATTTTATTTTAATTTTATTTAGAATTTTTTTCCCACAGTATATATGCATGAGCAATTTTTTTTATAACATTATCCCTTGTATTCATTTTTTCCAAATTATCCCCCCCTCCCTCCACTCCCTCCCCTTGATGACAGGCAATCCCATACATTTTACATGTGTTACAATATAACCTAGATACAATACATGTGTGTGAATCCCATTTTCTTGTTGCACATTAAGTATTAGATTCCGAAGGTATAAGTAACCTGGGTAGATAGACAGTAGTGCGAACAATTTACATTCACTTCCCAGTGTTCCTTCTCTGAGTGTAGTTGTTTCTGTCTATCATTGATCAACTGGAAGTGAGTTGGATCTTCTTTATGTTGAAGCTATCCACTTCCATCAGAATACATCTTCATACAACATTGAAGTGTACAGCGATCTTCTGGTTCTATTCATTTCACTCAGCATCAGTTGATGTAAGTCTCTCCAAGCCTCTCTGTATTCCTTCTGCTGGTCATTTCTTACAGAGCAATAATGTTCCATAACCTTCATATACCATAATTTACCCAACCATTCTCCAACTGATGGACATCCATTCATCTTCCAGTTTCTAGCTACAACAAAAAGAGCTGCCACAAACATTTTGGCACATACAGGTCCCTTTCTGCTCTTTAGTATTTCTTTGGGATATAAGCCCAATAACAGCAATTCTGGGTCAAAGGGTATTTGCATATATTTTAAAAACAAAAAGCTATTATTTTTAGAAAGAAAAAAAGTGAATACTAAAAACTATATTTAAAAGTAATTGGGAAAAATTACTATTAAGTGAAAAAAAAGGAAAAGAAAAATTACATTAGTAAGAATATTTTTAAATGTCTAGAAAAAACCCCAAAGTTTCTTCAGAGAGAAATGGACAAACAGGTCAGTTTTGGAACCAATGGGATGAGTCAATTATAAGCTTTAATTTTTTTTTTTTTAACCAATGTTAATCAGTATAGATGTTCTTTCTTTTGCAATTAAGATTAACTGACTTGTCCATAGTCACATTGTTAGTAAGTGTCTGAGGATAGATTTGAACTCAGGTCCATTCCCGGGGTCAAGGTGCTATTTATCCACCACATTACCTAGTTGTTCCTAGATGTTTGTTTTTTTAATTCAATTTTATTCTATTTTCAGTTCTGAATGTTTTCGCTCTCTACAGTTCCTCTCTCCATTGATAAAGCAAGAAAAATAAATATCATTACAAATAATTTGTAGTTTGTACAAAATAAATTCCTACTTTGACCATGCTCACAAAAAAGAAAAGGAAAGAAAAGGAAAAATATACTTTAATCTGTAATAAGTTCATCAACTTTCTGTCTGGAGCTAAATAACATATTTCATCATAAGTGCTTTGGAATTGTAATCACTCTATTGATGAATTACTAAGTTGTCCAGCTATTATCCCAATTGATGAGCACTCTCTCAATTTCCAATTCCTTGCCAAAACAACAACCAAAAAAAACCTTGAATATTTTTTTAACATATTGGTCCTTTTTCTTTTTCCTTGATTTCTTTAGGGGTTTAGTCTAGCAGTATTAGTGGGTGAAAGGGTATATATTGAGTTAATAGCTCTTTGAGCATAGTTCCAAATTATTTTCCAAAATGATTAGATTAGTTTACAATTCCACTAACAGTACATTAGTGTACCTGTTTTCCCATAGCCCTTCCAGAATTATGATTTTCCTTTTTTTTAAATCACCTTAGCCAATCTGATGAGTGTGAGATGATACCTCAAAATTATTTTATTTTTCTCTTTTAAATTTATTTTTTAAGACACATTGCTTTTTTGAATCATATTGGGAGAAAAAACTCAAAGCAAAAGGGAAAAACCATGGGAAAGCAAAAAAGAAAAAGAAAAAAAGAAGTGAACATATCTTGTGCTGATCTATATTCAATCTTCATAGTTCTTTGTCTGGATGCAGATGGTATTTTCTGTCCAAAGTCTATGGGGATTGCTTTGGATCACTGAACCACTGAGAAGAACCAAGTCTTTCATAGTTGATGATAGTACATTCTTGCTGTTTCTGTGTACAATGTATTCCTGGTTCTGCTTGTTTCACTCAGCATTAGTTCATGAAAATCTTTCCAGGCCTTTCTACAATCAATTTGTTCATCATTTCAAAATTATTTTAATTTGTATTTCTCTATCAATGATTTTTAAGATTATGGTTATTGATAGATTGAATTTATTTTTTTCTGAAAACTGCCTATTCTTATCTTTTGACTACTAGTTATTAGGGGGATGATTTTTTTCCTAGTAAAATTTTTTCTCATATATTTGAAAAATGAGATCTTTATAAAAGAAACTTGCTGAGAAGATTCTTCCACACACCAGATTCCTTCTTTCCTTTTATTTTTAGCTGCATTTCAATGTTTAAATCCTTTAATCAAAAATTTCCATTTTGCCTCCTGTGAACCTTATCTCATTTAGTCATGAATGCTTCTCTTCTTTATAGATCTAAAACATAATTTCTTCCATGCTCCATTAATTTGCTTATAATGCTACCTTTTATGTGTATATCACATACTTATTCTGTACTTATGTTGGCATACAGTGTGAGATATTAGTATATACTTAGTTTTTTTGAAACTATTTTCTACTTTTCTCACCTATTTTTGTTGAATAATGAGTTCTTGCCTCAATAGCTAAAATCTTTGGTTTTTTTCTAATACTAGGTTACTATATTGTGTATATTATGTATCTGCTCTGTTCCACTGATCAATTTTTATTTCTTTTCCAATTGTTCAGTCATGTCTGACTCTTCATGACCCCATTTGGGGTTTTATTGGCAAAGATATTGGAATGGCTTGCTATTTTCTTCTCCATTTCTATTTCTTACCCAATACCAAATTGTTTTGACAATTAGAGAAAGGAAGATCCCTTCCTTTCATTTTTTTCAGCTCCCTTGATTTTCTTGACCTTTCAAAATTCTTCCAGATGAATTATACTATTTTTTTCTTGCTTTATGAAGTAATTATTTGGTAGTTTAATTTATATAACATTAACTAAACAAATTAATTTACATAGCATTATCATTTTTATTATATTGACTAGTCATGAAAAATTTAATATTCTCCAATTATTTAGAGCTGTCTTTGTGTGTCATATATTTTGTAATTTTATTCAGATTTCTTGTGTGAGTAGACTCTCACATATTTTATGCTGTCTTTAATTATTATAAATGTAATTTTTGTTTCCATCTCTTCCTATTGGATTTTGTGAGTAATATACAGAAATGCTAATGGTTCGTGTGGGTTTGTTTTATATTCTGCAACTTTTGCTGAACTTGTTAATTATTTCACTTAGTTTATTTAGTTGACTCTCTAAAGTTCTCTTAGTAAAGCATTATATTTTCTGCAAAACCTAAGTTTTTTATTTCCTTACTGCCTATACTTATTTCTTCAATTTATTTTTCTTTTCTTATTTCTATAGTTAGAATTTTTAGCACATTAACTAGTAATAGTGACAATGGTCATCCTGGCTTTATCTCTGATCTTATTGAAAAGGTTTCTAATTTATCTCCACTATAGGAGATATTAATTAAATCCACTTGGTTTTAGATAGTCATTTTAAGGAAAGCTTTTTTTTACTCTAATACTTACCAGTGGTTTTTTTTTTTTTTTTTTTTTTTAACAGGAATGGATTTTATATTTTGTCAAAAGTTTTTAACATCTATTTAAATAATCATATAATTTTTATTGGTTTTGTTATTAATATGGACAATTATATTTATAGTTTTCTTAATATTAAACCAAACCCTACACTTTTTGTATAAGTCATAGTGTATGGTCTTTGTGCTATATTACTATAATTTCTTTGCTAATATTTTATTTAAAATTTTTGCAGTGATTTTCATCAGAGCAATTGGCTTAAAGTTTTCCTTATCAGTTTTAACTCTCCCTGGTTTAGGCATCAAGATCATATTTTTGTCATAGAAAAGAATTTGAGAGAATTTCTTTTATTTTTCCAAATAGTTTGTGTAATATTAGAATAAATTTTTCTTTAAATGTATTCACTTGTAAGTTTTGAGTTTTTCCTTTGTATTTTCATTTTTGGCCTGTTCAATTTCTTTTTTTGAAGATAAGGTTATTTAGGTGTTCTGTTTTCCATTCTGTTAACCTAAAGAATTTCTATTTTTGTAAATATTTGACCATTTCATTTAGACTGTCAATTCTAATGGAATTTAATTGAACATATCACATACTTAATAACACTACCACAATAACCAAGTTGTATGAAATGGAGATTTTTGGAATCATATGTAATTTTAAAATTCTTTTTTGTACATAGAAATATTCATTTTTGACATTTGTCAAGTTCAGAAGAGCAAAAAATTTAAAATTAAAGCAATCACTGTCAAAATTGTTTGTTTTTTACAGTCATCTTTACCCAATCTTTAAGGAATATAGTTATTGAAGATACCTCCTATGCTTTCTCTTCTAATATTTTTCATGACATGAGCTTTTATATTTAACCCATATATGTTCTTGAGAGATCTTGTGTGTCCTTGTATCACTTTTTCTGACCACCTTGTGATCTCTTGTCATGTGTGAGTTCTCCATAAAATAATCTTTTTGGCAAACATACATTTGGCATTTGAACAATGTGGCCAGACCAGTAGAGTTTTGCTCTTTGTATTAGAGTTGATTGATAGTTTAATTTGAAAAAAGGATTTTCTTGTATCTGATATCTTATCCTGCCAGGTGATATTCAAAATCTTCCTAAGAGAATTAAAATGAAAGTGCTGTGGCCAGCACAACACAAAAGGATTAGTGGTGGTTGAAGATAAGGAGATGGGGTTGCTGATAATTCAAGTGAGCCATGTATTAAGAGAAATCATGCTGCTTATATATCTTAAAACCCTGTGTTATTATGAAAAGCATAGTTCTGTGACCAGTACTGGTTTCTGGGTTTTTTTTTTTTTTAATTTTTTTTTTTATTTCATTAAAGCTTTTTATTTACAAAATATATGCATGAGTAATTTTTCAACATTGACCCTTGCAAAACTTTATTCCAAATTTCCCCCTCCTTCCCCTATCCCCTCCCCTAGATGCAGGTAGTCCAATAGATGTTAAATACGTTAAATCCAATATGTGTATACATATTTATACAGTTATCTTGCTGCACAAGAAAAATCAGATCAAGAAAAAAAAAAAACCTGAGAAAAACAAAAATGCAAACAAACATCAACAAAAAGAATGAAAATGGTATGTTGTAGTCCACACTCATTTCCCATAGTTCTCTCTGGGTGTAGATGGCTCTCTTCATCACTGAACAATTGGAAATGGTAGAATTGAGCATTATATAACCTTGTTGTTGCCGTGCATAATGATCTCCTGGTTCTGCTCATTTCACTTATCATCAGTTCAAATAAGTCTTTCCAAGGCTTTCTGAAATCATCCTGCTGGTCATTTCTTACGGAACAATAATATTCCATATATTCATATACCACAATTTATTCAGCCATTCTCCAACTCATGGCAGCCACTCAGTTTCCAGTTTCTGACCACTACAAAGAGGGCTGCCACAAACACTTTTGCATATGCCGGCCCCTTTCCCTCCTTTAAGATCTCTTTGGGATATAATCCCAGTAATAACACTGCTGGATCAAAAGGTATGCACACTTTGATAAATTTTTGAGCGTTGTTCCAAATTGCTCCTCAGAATGGTGGTTTTGTTCACAATGTATCAATGTCCCAGTTTTCCCACATCCCCTCCAACATTTGTCATTATCTTTCCTGTCATCTTAGCCAATCTTGAGAGGTATGTAGTGATACCTAAGAGTTGTTTTAATTTGCATTTTTCTGACCAGTAGTAATTTGGAACCTTTTCATAAGACTAGAAATAGTTTCAATTTTTTCCTCTGAATATTGTCTGCTTATATCCTTTGACCATTTATCTATTGGAGAATGGCTTGATTTCTTATAAATTAGAGTCAATTTTCTATATATTTTAGAAATAAGGCCTTTATCAGAACCTTTAACTGTAAAAATATTTTCCCAGTTTACTGTTCCCTTCTAATCTTGCCTGCATTAGTTTTGTTTGTACAAAAACTTTTTAACTTAATATAATCAGAATTATCTATTTTGTGAGCAATAATGATCCCTAGTTCTTCTTTGGTCACAAGTTCCTTCCTCCTCCATTGGTTCCTGTTTTCTATGATCTAAGTCTCTGAAGCATGTTATTAGTTTCTAGGAACTCAATCTTGTGTAAAGTTCACAACACCCCAATAATTGTGCAGGATCTTATGTTTTCTCATGATTTCAAGCTTAAATGCAGCTTTGATTAATCTTAGGAGGAAGGGGAAGATCCCAGTTACTGACGTTTCTAACTTCCTGGGAGTTCTCTACATGGAAGCAATTCAGTTTCTTGGCATGGCTACACTGTTCAGATTACAACAATGAGCTCCACAGACCTTCCGTTTGGTGGACTCTCCTCTCCCACACTTTCTTCCCGAGCCTCCCAAGTACTGAGCTAGCTCTGGCAAGGCATGTGTCAATCTCATAAATGTGAATTTATGCTAAGGTAAGAGAACTTATCCACAGCATTCAAAACTTCTCCATGGAAGACCCTGGCACAGGATTTCCAGCGTGGTGTGCCCTCCTCAGAGAAGGTGCTGCGTTCTAGGAGCAAACAGAACTAAATTAGCTCAGAAGCAGCAGGAAAGTTTGCAGGAAAGTGCAAAGTTAGAGAGTCCTCCCGAAATGTTCATTGGGACTATTTGTGTCCCATCTGTGGCAGGGCCTTCCAAGCTCAGTTAGGACTGATCAGCCACAGTCAGAAACTCTGGACCTTAATTCTCACAGAGTGATGTCATTTTGGTCCTCTTGGAGAACGAAGAACAATCCCCAATCAAACAACCCATATATACATCTGAGGTTTATTGCAGCAGATAAAGTGGCTTAGCTGAAGCAACAAGGCACCCTGTGAGAGAGCCTAGAAGTAGCCTATGCTAGGCCATTATAACTAACATAACTAACCATAGAAATAGACCAGGACCCTGTACTAAGAGCCTTGGGAATAGAACAGCTTCCAGCCAACTTTTCAGACATCATCCTGGGAAGATGATCCTTAGGGAGATGCAACCTGATGACTGCTCCTGCAGCTGCTTCAGCTCCATCAGGGAAAAGCCAGAAGAGTTCCTGACATTGAGGGCATCCGAAACTGACATGGGTGAAACACTAGGTGGCAGAGTGAACTGAGCACCAGCCGGGCTCCAGAGGACCTGAGATACTTGACAGTAGCTAAGTGACCCCAGGCAAATCACTTAAGCCCAACTGCCTTGAAAAAAAAAGAAACTAATTAGATTTTGTTAGTAGAAATGACATAAAAGGAGGTATTACCATCTACTTTGCTGCGATATCCTAAGGATTATGGGACCTTTTCATTTGATTTGCACCTGAAATCTTCCATGTGTAATGTCTTCTTCATTAAAATGGGATCTCCCGAACAGAGGATAGTCTACCTCTCAGACTTGTGGAGGAGGAAGGAATTTATGACCAGAGGAGAACTAGAGATCATTATTGATCACAAAATAGAAGAGTTTGATTACATCAAACTAAAAAGTTTCTGTACAAACAATACTAATGTAAACAAGATTAGAAGGGAAGTAACAAATTGGGAAAATATTTTTAAAAACAAAGGTTCTGACAAAGGTCTCATTTCCAAAATATATAGAGAACTGACCCTAATTTATAAGAAATCAAACCATTCTCCAATTGATAAATGGTCAAAGGATATGAACAGACAATTCTCAGATGATGAAATTGAAATTATTTCCACTCATATGAAAGAGTGTTCCAAATCACTATTGATCAGAGAAATGCAAATTAAGACAACTCTGAGATACCACTACACACCTGTCAGATTGGCTAAGATGACAGGAACAAATAATGATGAATGTTGGAGGGGATGTGGGAAAACTGGGACACTGATACATTGTTGGTGGAGTTGTGAAAGAATCTGGCCATTCTGGAGAGCAATTTGGAACTATGCCCAAAAAGTTATCAAACTGTGCATACCCTTTGACCCAGCAGCACTACTACTGGGCTTATATCCAAAGAAATACTAAAGAGCGGAAAGGGACCTGTATGTGCCAAAATGTTTGTGGCAGCTCTTTTTGTTGTAGCTAGAAACTGGAAGATGAATGGATGTCCATCAGTTGGAGAATGGTTGGGTAAATTATGGTATATGAAGGTTATGGAATATTATTACTCGGTAAGAAATGACCAGCAGGAGGAATACAGAAAGGCTTGGAGAGACTTACATCAACTGATGCTGAGTGAAATGAACAGAACCAGAAGATCACTATACACTTCAACAACAATACTGTATGAGGATGTATTCTGATGGAAGTGGAAATCTTCAACATAAAGAAGATCCAACTCACTTCCAGTTGATCAATGATGGGCAGAGGTAGCTACACCCAGAGAAGAAACACTGGGAAGTGAATGTAAATTGTTAGCACTAATATCTGTCTGCCCAGGTTGCATGTACCTTCGGATTCTAATGTTTATTGTGCAACAAGAAAATGGTATTTATACACATATATTGTATCTAGGTTATAATGTAACACATGTAAAATGTATGGGATTGCCTGTCATCGGGGGGATAATTTGGAAAAATGAATACAAGGGATAATATTATTAAAAAAAAAAAAAGATAATCATTAATATCATTTAAAAAAATGGGATCTCCCTTAGAGCAATGTCTGATTTACTTTTCCATTGGTATCCCCAAAGTTTTGCATGTATTAAGTACTTAAAATACTTTATTTTTTATTTATTCATTAATATAGCATGAAGTATAAAACTAATTTTGACAGTTTTCCTACAAGTTTTTTTTTTTTAACCCAATAGAGAGATTTTGCCCCCAAAATTAGTGTACTTAAGTTTATGGTACTGTATACAACTATGTTATATTACTTCTGAGTCTCCTTTACCTAATCTGTTCTATTGATCAGCTTTTCTATTTTTTATCCAGCACCAATTTGTTTTGATGACACTTAATAGCATGATTTGAGATCTAGTACTGCTGAGCTCTATCTACTACTTTTACTACTTAAAAAAAAAAATCAATTCTTTTTAAAATTTAGTTTATTTCATTTTATTTTATTTTTTTACATTTTTTTATTTTTATTTTTAGAAAAAATTTTACACATAGGTAATTTTCCAGCATTGACAATTGCAAAACCTTTTGTTCCAATTTTTCCCTTCCTTCTCCCCATCCCCTCCCCCAGATGGCAGGCTGACCAATACATGTTAAATATGTTAAAGTATAAGTTAAATACAATATATGTATACATGTCCAAACAATTATTTTGCTGTACAAAAAGAATCGGACTTTGAAGTAGCGTACAATTAGCCTGTGAAGGAAATCCCAAATGCAGGAGAATAAAATTAGAGGGATTGGGAATTCTACACAGCGGCTTGTGAGCTCAAGTCTTAATTCTATGCAATCACACCCTGCACTCCTCTCTCTTCCTGGTCCACATTACTTATATTGAGTCTGTGAGGTCACACACACAGCCAATAAGAGAAGGAGCTGTCTCCAATGCATTCTCAATGTAGTCCCTGCTAGCTGCAGGGAGCACATCCAGGTGCCTCAGGCATCAAACTTTTTTTACTTCCTCTTTGCACTATGCAAGGTTCTTCTTCAGACTCTTGCATATCATCAGTATTATATGCAATGGGGATAAATCAGAAGTATTCCCAATAAGATCAGGGGCAAAAAAAGGTTGCCCACTATTGTATTAGAAATATTAGCTTTAGCAATAAGAGAAGAAAAGGAAATTACAGGAATTAGAGTAGGTAATGAGAAAACAAAATTATCCCTCTTTGAAGATGATATGATGATATACTTAAAGAATCCTACAGAATTAATTAAAAACTACTAGAAAAAATTAACAATTTTAGCAAAGCTGCAGGATATAAAATAAACCCACATAAATCATTGGCATTTCTATATGTTACCAACAAAGTCCAGTAGTAAGAGATAGATAAATTCCATTAAAAATTGTTGGAATATACGGGAGCCACCTGATAGTGGCTTCTGCAGATCCAACCCAGAATGGATCTCCTCTTGTGAGAGGATAATACCAGGAGACTGAGAAGCAGTTGCTGTTCTCTGACCTCTCTGACTGAAAGGCCGTTGTATTGTCTGACCTCCCTCCTCTTCCCTCTTCCTCCAATTTATCTCATTCTCAGTCCTTAACACCTGTGTCAGCAAAGGCTGCCTTGCAACTCCTTCCAATGTGATGATCCCCAGCTGTGGAAGCTCTCGGGGAATTGACCTGTCCCTTAACAAAAAATAATTGTAGATAATAAAATTTTGTGTCCCAAATTCTCCTTTCTTCCTTCCTTTCCCAAAATAGCAAGTAATCTGATATATATTAAAATATATGCATCTTATTTCCATATTTATCAAGTTGTGCAAGAAAAATCAGGCCAAGGGGGAACTAGGTGATACAGTGGATAGAAGAGCACCAGCCCTGAAGTCAGGAGGACCTGAGTTCAAATTTGATCTCAGAAACTTAACATTTCCTAGCTGTCTAACCCTAGGCAAGTCACTTAACTCTAGTTGCCTCAGCAAAAAAAAAAAAAAAAAAAAAAAAAAAAAAAAAAAAAGAAAAAAAAGAAAAGAAAAGAAAAAAGAAAGAAAAAAGAAAAATCAGGCCAAAAGGAAAAAAAAAATGAGAAAGAAAACAACAAAAAAGGTGAAAATACTATGCTTTCATTCTTTTTTTTTTTCCCTGAGGCAATTGGAGGTAAGGGAGTTGCCCAGGATTTATGCTTTGATTTATATTCAGTCTCCAATTTTATCTCTGGATGTGGATGGCATTTTCCATCCCAGAATCTATTGGAATTGCCTTGAATCACCACATTATTGAGAAAAGCCAAGGCCATAACAGTTGATCATCATATAACCTTGTTATTGTGGACGTTCTCTTGGTTCTGCTTGCTTCACTCAGCATCAGTTCATATAAGTCTTTCAGGCTTTTCTGAAATCAGCCTGCTCGTCATAAGAATTTTTTTTTTTTTTGATGATATTAGAGTCTCTCAGTTTGAGCTCAGATATTTTGTTCTCAACAAGAGAGCTTATTTACTTTTTATATCTTTTGGTATAATTTATCTGATTTATATTTGCTATTTTTTTGGATAAATGAGTTTACTTGTAAGTTATTGTTTTGTAATAGTCTTTTGTGAAAGTATTTAGTGGGAAGGAGTAACTGATGTGTGGAAGCTATGAAACTAGAAAAGTGGCTTTTTGTTTTGAATCAAAACCAGAAATATTTATGGGGACAGAAAGTTATAATTCTGATTTAGCACCCCTTTTAAAGGCTGAAAAAGAGACCATCCAATCTCATAGTCCTTCTATTCCCCTCAAGGCAGGAATTAGTCTCTGGTGGAGAGTGATGGCAACTTTCCAGAGACAATACCTTCTACCAGTCACATTTAAAGAACCCATATGAACATATATATTTTACAGGAACATTCACACATATACACACACTCCTTATATCTGCAAGAATTGTTTTGTAATTGTAATTATATATATATCCTTTATAGGCCTTAGTAGATAGAATGGATATTTTATACACTTTGTATATTCATATTAATATAGTATATTGTGCTGATTCTTGGAACAAAAAAAAATAAAAATGAAAGTTTCCATGACTCTCACAACGACATCCATATCTCGATTGTTGTGAAGATGAGATGATATTTGTAAGGTGCTTCGAAATCTTGAGGCACTATATAAATGCTATTGTCTTGCACACATGCCTATGTACAGATACTTTCTTTTCTTTTTTTCCCCTCCTTCCAGATAGAATTTTATTTTTTCAAATTACATATAAAAACAATTTTTAATCTTTTTTTTTTTTTTTTCCCCTTTGCTGAGTTACTTGGGTTAAGTGATTTGCCCAAGGTCATACAGCCAGGAAGTGTTAAGTGTCTGAGATCACATTTGAACTCAGGTCCTCCTGATTTCAGGGTTGGTACTCTATCTACTTCACCACTTAGCTGCTCCTAACATTTATTTTTAATAACATTTTGAATTCTAAATTTTCTCCTTTCTTCCTTTCCTTCTCTCTTCCTTAAGATGGTAATATAGATTATATATTTGAAATCATGTAAAACATATTAATCATATTGTAAAAGAAAAAAACAGAATTAAAGGACAAAACCATGAAAAAAAATAAAAAGTGAAAATAACATGCTTTGATTTTCATTCAGACTCCATCAGTTCTTTCTCTGGATGTAGACAGCATTTTCCATCATGGGTTTTTTGGAACTGTATTGGATCATTGTATTGCTGAGAAGAATTGTCAGTCACACAATGTTGTTTTTACTGTGTGTATTTTCTCCTGGTTCTGCTGACTTTACTTCTCTGAAAATGAATGACCAAAGAGTCACAGCAGTTATATAATCTTTAACTCTGAAAATACCAAAGAGCTCACAGAGGTAATACCCCAACTGTTAAATTTGCAAAATAAAATAAAACCAAACCAAAGAGTTAACAGGAAAATGGCATTCTTTATTGTATTGGAAGAAGGAAACTACATACACAAGTAGGATCTCATCTAGGAGGAGACCCATTGCCATAAGGCTCAGCTTTGATAGATACAGTAGTGGCTGGACAAAAAACACAGGCAGTGAACTGCAGCTGTGGCAATAAGGGGGTAACAACAACAATGAGTTTGATTTATAGCAGAGCTTCATGATCTGAATATATTTCCTGCAGGTGCTTATCTGAGCTAAAGGACCACCTTGGGCTCCAGTGGAAACAATTCTGGGATTCAACTACCGCAGAGCTCATTGGAGGGTGAACACAAAGAGTTGTTGTTATGTCAAGCTTGGGGCAGTTCGCTCTCTGGGCTTTTATCTCTGGAAAACAGAGTGATTGCTAAGAGTAAAAAGAAAAGTTTGAAAAAAGAGGGCTGGTCTGAGTATGGGGATCCTGACACTTGTATCAGTTCATGTAAGTCTTTCCAGGTTTTTCTGAAATCTGCCTGCTCATAATTTCTTATATCACAAAAATATTCCATTATATTCATATGCCATAGCTTGATTAGCTATTACCCAAATGATGGGCATTCACTCAGTTTCCAATTCTTTGCCACTACAACAGGAGTTGCTATAAATATTGTTGTACACATAGGTGCTTTTCCCTTTTTTTTTTTTTTTTTAAATCTCTCTGAGTTATAGACATAGTTGTAGAAAGAGATGCACAGTTTAAAAAAAATTAATAGCATTTTATTTTTCCAAATACATGAAAAGATGTAAATTTTCAACATGCACCCTTGTAAAACCTTATGTTCCAATTTTTCTTCTTCTCTGCACTCCTCTCCTCAAAAGAGCAAGCAATCCAATATAGGTTAAACATATGCAATTATTATTTTTTTTTGCTGAGGCAATTGGGGTTAAGTGACTTGCCCAGAGTCATACAGCTAGGACTTTTAAGTGTCTATGGTTAGATTTGAACTCAGGTCCTCCTGACTTAAGGACTAGTGCTCTAACCACTGTACCACCTAGCTGCACCAACATATGTAATTCTTCTAAACATTTCCATATTAGTCATGCTATGTAAAACAAACAAACAAAACAGATCAAAAGGGGGAAAAACTCAAAGAAAAAACAAGCAAACAAACAGTAACAAAAAGGTGAAAATACTATGCTGTGATCCAGTCTCCATGGTCCTCCCTCTGGATGAAAATAGCTCCATCACAAGTCTACTGGAATTGCTTTGAATCACCTCATTATTGAAAAGAGCCAAGTCCATCACAATTAGTCACCACATAATCTTCTTACTATGTACCATGTGCTCTTGGTTCTGCTCGTTTCACTCACCTTCAGTTCATGTAAGTCTCTCCAGGCCTCTCTGAAATCATCCTGATGATTGTTTCTTATAGAACAATAATCCATAACATTCATATACAATAACTTACTCAGCCATTCTCCAGTTGATGGGCATCCACTCAGTTTCCTGTTCCTTGTCACTACAAAAAGGACTGCCACAAACATTTTTGTACATCTGGGTCCTTTTTCCTCCTTTAAGATCTCTACTGGGGATACAGGCCCAGTAGAGACCCTGCTGGGTCAAAAGGTATGCATAGTTTGATAGTCCTTTGGGCATAGTTCCAAATTACTCTCCAGAATGGTTGGATCAGTTCATAACTCCACCAATAATTCATTAGTGCCCCAGTTTTCCAACATCCCCCCCAGCATTTATTATTTTTTCCTCATTTTAGCCAATCTGAAAAGTGTGAAGGGGCACCTCATAGTTGTTTTGAATTTCTCTAGTCAATAGTGATTTAGAGCATTTTTTTTTCATATGACTAGAAATGGCTTTAATTTCATCATCTAAAAATTGTTCATATCCTTTGACCATTTATCAATTGGGGAATTTTATATGGGATATTATACATTTGAGTCAACTCTATTTGTTAGAAATGAAGCCTTTATTAGGAACATTGACTGTAAATATTTTTTCTAGCTTTCTGTTTAAGGGAATGTTTTGTATCTTTATATGTAAAATTGGAATCCATTGTCCTCAGGGACTAAGTGTATTCAAAAGGAGCACCCTAAGTTTGGGAAAAAATATTTTTATAACTTTTCTTGCTACATCTTCTTTTTAAATATCTCTTTGTTAAAAACTAATCAGTATTAATTGGTTTGCTACACTCCTCCCACCCTTAGCTCAATGTCTTACATTGACCTGATTTCACTGATATGGTGAACTTCCAAATTAGAAATTCCCAAGTCTAAAGTAGATCAATACGAGATTAAACAATTCCCTTAAGGTCAGAGCAGTATACTATATGTCAGTGTTTGAACTTAAACTGAGGTCTTCCTGGGTGTAAGGCTGTTCCATCCACTATCCACTTCATGTTGCCTCTGGAAAATAGCACATGCTTAATTGCAATATTCTCCTCTAAAATGTAATATTCTCTCTTGAGGTTTCCTTGGGGTCTCTGGAGGCAGCCTTAGTTTCAGTTCAGTAATTATCCCAAATGCAGCCAGGTTTTAAAATCCTTTATTGTCTCCTTCAAAGTCCTATTTCCTTCATTTGGGACTCGGCTAGTTTTTCTGGAGGCCTTCCGGATCTTCGTTCCGAGAGCTGGAGCTCTGACTTCTGAATCTCCCCAACTTACAAGGGTTTGTGCTTTAGCCTCCAGCCACAATAAAGGGGAAAGATGGAATGAATCTGTCTCCACCTCCGAGAGCTTCTTTTCTGGCCCAGAGAGCTTCTCCTTATCTGTTCTACACTGAATATAGGAAACCATTATTTGTTGTAGGATTAAATCAATGCTAAACTAGGTTTAACCATTGTCTCCTCAATTCCACTCAGTACCTTGTTTCAAGTTCCGGTCCATACCATCTCCTTGTAGGATCAGATCAATCATATGGAACCATGCTAAATTAGATAACTATTGTTTCTATCAATTCCACTGACTTAGCACCTTGTTTCAAGTTCTGGCCCATAACACTTAATGAGGTAACTGGGTGGTATAGAGAATAGAACTCTGCACCTGGAGTCAGGAAAATATGAATTCAAATTCAGTCTCAGATACTAATTATGAGATCCTAAACAGGCCATTTAACCTTCACTTATCTCAGTTTTGTCATCTATAAAATGAGAGTGATAATGCCAGTTACTTCACAGAGTTGTTATGAAGATAAAATGAGAGACTATCAGTAAAGTGCTTTACAAATGTTAAATATACAAATGCTAGCTAATATTAATAAATAATTATTGATTGAATGTTTAGTATTTCTTATCAACAACAAAACTATTAATAGTATATCCACTCATATGAAAGTGTTCCAAATCACTACTGATCAGAGAAATGCAAATTAAGACAACTCTGAGATACCATTACACACCTGTCAGATTGGCTAAGATGACAGGAACAAATAATGATGAATGTTGGAGGGGCTGTGGGAAAACTGGGACACTGATACATTGTTGGTGGAGTTGTGAAAGAATCCAGCCATTCTGGAGAGCAATCTGGAATTATGCCCAAAAAGTTATCAAAATGTGCATACCGTTAGATACAGCAGTGCTATTACTGGGCTTATATCCCAAAGAAATACTAAAGAGCAGAAAGGGACCTGTATGTGCCAAAATGTTTGTGGCAGCTCTTTTCGTAGTGGTGAGAAACTGGAAGATGAATGGATGTCCATCAATTGGAGAATGGTCGGGTAAATTATGGTATATGAATGTTATGGAATATTATTGCTCTGTAAGAAATGACCAGCAGGAAGAATATAGAGAGGCTCGGAGAGACTTACATCAACTGTTGCTGAGTGAAATGAATAGAACCAGAAGATCTCTGTACACTTCAATGCTGTATGAAGATGTATTCTGATGGAAGTGGATATCTTCAACATAAAGAAGATCCAACTCACTTCCAGTTGATCAATGATGGACAGAAACAACTACACCCAGAGAAGGAACACTGGGAAGTGAATGTAAACGTTAGCACTCCTGTCTATCTACCCAGGTTACTTATACCTTCGGAATCTAATACTTAACGTGCAACAAGAAAATGGTATTTACACACATATATTGTATCTAGGTTATACTGTAACATGTAAAATGTATGGGATTGCCTGTCAACTAGGGGAGGGAGTAGAGGAAGGGAGGGGAAAATTTGGAAAAATGAATACAAGGGATAATGTTATAAAAAAATTACTCATGCATATATACTGTCAAAATTTTTTATAATTATAAAATTAATAAAAAAATAAAAATAAAAAAATGTAATATATAAAAAAAACTATTAATAGTATATAACCATGTTTTACAATGAATGATGTGTTTTGAATACAGAAGGTGCTTAATACATGGTTGTCAAATGAAGAAATGAATCCATCAGTTCTGATGAGATTCTAAGGAAGCATTGTAGTCTCTTTTATTAATCTCAAGCATCAATAACTAGTTTATTCAGGAACCTTTTTGCAAACCATTCTTTAGGTCAGAACTTCTTAAAGTTTTATCACTTGAGACTCCTTTTAGCCCAAGAAATTTTTACATGACCTTGGGTATAAGTATACAAAATAGGTATACAAATCAAATATTTACTGATAATAAATTACAATTTCATGACCTCATATGGAGTTGCCACTCATGGTTTAAGAAGCTGGGCTTTAGGGTATATGATTTATATATCTGGCCTGTCACATCCAGATAGGTGCCACAGTGGATAGAGTGCAGGGTTTGAGGCTTGGAAGACTTGTCTTCCTGAGTTCAAATTTGTCCTCAGACACTTATACCTGTGTGATCCTGGGCAAGTCACTTAATCCTGTTTGCCTTATTTTCTCATCTGTCAAATAAGCTGGAGAAAAAACTGGCAATCTTCTTCCAGTATTTGACAGACTGCCTCCACTTCCTTTTCCTTCACTCTCTCCTCAAATCTCTACAATTTGGATCCAGACTTCATCATTCAATCAAAAATACTTTCTTCAAAATTATTTTGAATTTCTTCAAAACTGCTAAATTATTAAATATTAAAAACCCAAATCCAATAGTCTTTTCTCAGTCCTTTTCTTTTTTTGACCTAAGTCCTTTGACATGGTTGATCATTCTCTTCTTTCACCTCTTCTGGGTTTTTGTGGCTTTCCTTTTTTCTTATCTTCCTTCTACCTGACTGATCCTTTTCAATCTCCTTGGCTAGATCCTATCTAGGTCATGACCACTAACTGGGAGTGTCCCCCAATGCTCTATCTTGGTCCTTCCTTTCTTTCATATCAGTAGTATGCTGGTAAATATTTAATAACTGTTCTCTGGGGAAAAAACGAATATACAGCACACTTTTTCTTTCTTTTTTTTTTTTTTTTTTTTTTTTTTTTTAAACTTTCAAGCACTTTATTTGGTCATCAAAATATCCCCTAGAGGTAGAGATAGAGCCCCTCAAGGCTGCTTTTTTTTTTTTTTTTTTTTTTTTTTTATTATATATATATATATATATATATATATATATATATTTTATAATATTATCCCTTGTATTCATTTTTCCAAATTACCCCCCCTCCCTCTATTCCCTCCCCCCGACGACAGGCAATACCATACATTTTACATGTGTTACAATATAGTCTAGGTACAATACATGTGTGTGAATATCATTTTCTTGTTGCACAATAAACATTAGAATCCGAAGGTACATGCAACCTGGGCAGACAGATATTAGTACAGCACACTTTTTCAAAAGTTTGATCTCCATTATTAATATCACTTTCTTGAGCCTAGACAATCAAGGAAACAATAAAATAAATTAAGCCATGATTTGTGGTGTATATTGATTTTTCACACTGAAAATTTAACAATTGGCCTATGAGCTGGTATAAGCTAGCTGTCATATATTCCTGCTTTCTACTATTTCACTAGGTGGTCTCATCAGTCCTCATAGATTCAGTGTAACTGATGATCACTGACTGTCCTCCATGTCTAGAATTCTCTTCCTCATTGCTTTTCATGGCTTCCCTAAGTCCCAGCTAAAATCCTACTTCTACAAAAAGCTTTTCCTAATCCCCTTTAATGCTACTGCTGGCTCTACATTATTTTCAGTTGGTCTGCCCACATTTTGCTTGTACATGATTATTTTCATGTTGTCTTCCCTATTAGACTGTGAACTCTTTGAGAGGAGGAACTGTTTTTGTTTTTGTTTTGCTTTTCTTTGTATCTTTAATGATTGGAAAAGGGCCTAGCCAATAGTAGACACTTATTAGACTTGATTCTTAACTGAAGGACTTAAAAGATAGATATAATGCCAGAGCAGCCAATCTGGCTTCTTCATTTTGCAGAAAAGGAAATGAAAACTTAAGCAAGGGAAGTTGCTTTAGGGTTATGTTAAGAGCAAAGCTGGGACTAGAAGGCAGAAGAAATTCACCCAGTGGAAACACTTTAAATTTGTTGAAAGAGCTACTTTCTATTTCTTTTTAATATTTTTAAAAAACATTTTTTATTTAAAAAAGAATAAAGAAAAATAGAAAAGGAAAACAAAAACAAAACAGAACAGAACATTGTCATGTATCCAGCAGAACATCAGGGAGGATTTAAATATACAACAATAAATTACCACTTCAAAAAAGGATATATAATAATACACGAAATTACATTCATAAGTGTCCTTGTGGGTTTTTCTTTTGTTCTCTGCTGTGTACTTTTTTTACTTAATTTTTTTCCTCCCTCCTCAATAGGTTATAGTTAAGCACAGAAATATTTATATACATACATATGCAGATATATATTTTTATTCAATTATTTTGCTGGATGTTCATTCAATTTTATGGATAATGTTTGGAAGCAGACCTAGTGTTTTTGATTGCCAGTATATATGATTCCAGTGGATATTGCTAAGTCTTGTGTAATTATAATTGTAGCTCCAACATATTTGAATTGTTTTGTTGTTTTTTTTTCCTCGTTTCTTTCAAATTTTCTCTTTGATTTGGGTATTTTAAAATTTGGCAGTAATGTTCCTATTGGTTTTCTACAAAGGTTCTCTTTGAGATGGTGATCATGTTTTATTACTCCAGGACAATTTTCTTGGATTATTTCGTGTGTTATTTTATCAAAATTCTTTTTCTGGTCACAGCTTTCAGGTATTCCAATTACTTATATTTTCCCTTCTTGATCTGTTCTCCAGATCTGTTGTTTTTCTTATGTTTCACAATTCTGTTGTATTTTTTCTTTATATTCTTTGCTATTTCATGGTCTCATAGCTTCATTGACTTCCTCTTGCCAATTTCTAATTTTCAAAGAGTTTAGTCTTTTAAAATTCTATCTTCTTTTCTAGTGGCTAACTTATTATTATTATTTTTTAATAATCTTCTTGTTTTTCTTTTTTTTTATTTTAAAATTTTTTCCTCATTGTCTCTCATTTGCTTTTTAGATTTTTAAAAAAAATTTCTTCAATAAATTTTTTCTAGGTGGAGAGCTATCTACTGTTACTTTTGGGGGGAGAAACAGCTTTTTTAAATTTTAGTGTCCTCCTGTGAAGATGAATCATGGTTTTCCCTATTCCCATACTAAGTTCCTATTGTTGGGTTCTTCTTTGTCAGTTCTTTTCTTTTGTGTGTGTGTGTGAGAGAAGTATTAATGTAAGCACCTCTAATCATGAGGTGGGAGGATGGTATCTCTAGCTTCCCTTCAGCTTTCCCCTCTGATCTGGAACCTCAAACAAAAAGCTCCCTCCTCCTGCAAGTACCAACAGCTTCCCTGCCCCACTGCCTTTGCACTTACAGGTATGCTAGTTCCTTCTCACCAAAGGCTGTGCAGCTCAGCAGCACAGCTGGGCCTGGCATTCCTAATCAGCCAAGATTCACTCAGTCTTCCAGAACTCAGATCCAGGACTCTTCACAGAGTCTGGGAGGTAAAAGTTTCTGTGGTTCCTACCACAGCCAAACCCAGTTTGCCCTAGGGGTCCCCATTTAGTGTTTTTGTGGAACTAGTCTGGAGGTGTTTGCACTTCACACTAGTTATTCCCCTGTCTGGAGTCTTTATTCCAGTCTTTTTGGGTTGTGCCTGTAGTACCCCTCTTCTGCCCATTTTCACCAGTTTATGTTGGCTCTGAGATGCAAATTTGTTTGGGGGAGAAATCTGGAGAATTTGAAATTTATCAACCTACTCCTCCATTTTTCCAGAATCCTCCCTCTTTTTAATATTTAAAATAAAATTTTATTGATATCTTTTGTTTTTACATCACTTGTATTTTCCTCCTCTGACCACCTTTCCAGTAATCATTATTTATAACAAATGTAATAAGACTGGAGGGATAACCTCAAAAGCTAATGGATACCTACATTTTGAGATCATGCTTATGGATCAAATTCAGTTCTAGGAAAGCCTAGGCTTAAAAAGAGGGTCAAAAACTTGTTTTCTCCTCAGGAAATGACACTAAAAGCTTAATTTGCTTCATGGTTAGGTTGCCCTAAAAGGAATTGGGAAAGAAAGATACTCAGTGTACTCTGTAGATCAGATATATGATAGTTATTTATTTTGTCCATACCAAAAAAAAGATAAACATATAAATGCCTTACAAGCACAAACTGACAAAAATTTAAGCATTAAGAGGTAACAATTACTTGTATGCTCTGGCAGAAAATTAATACTAAAAACAGGAGACATTTTGTGACACTGGGAATTTATATTTCATCTAATTTTTGATTCTGCACTATATTTATTTCTTTTCAGGTCTTTGTCTACCAGTGAACCACAGCATTGTTTGTCTTCCAAGAAGCATTGTAGTAGATATAAGATATTTCCATAGGGTTCTTTTTGAACCACACAAGGAGTGTAGTCATATCCAACTTAGAAAACTGACAATGCTGCCTTCAAAGCTTTAAATATTCTATCTTAAGATCACCATTTGTCACCTGTACTTCTTCAGGGTACCCTGCATTATCACATAGTATCAAATTATTTTAACACAGCTCATGCATTCAGAAATGGTCAGGATACAATTGGTCCCAGCCAGAGCACATCATTAGAAATAGCCAGGGCCTCAGCCTAGATCCACTTATTCTCCATGTTACAACAAGAATAAAAAAAAGGTGGGGGAGGAGAATAATTCAGCAGTTAATCAACCTACAAAAAAAGAATCTTAACATTATACATAATGTTCCATATCCATGGTTCCCCACCTCTACAAAGAAGGTAGGAGATACCTTCTATCTCTTCTCTGTTTGGTTATTATTGTTTCACAGCATTCATTTTCAATTGCTTTTTGTTACTCCCTAAATCCAAATTAGATTGTTGTAGTCCAGTTAAGATGCCCAAGAATTTCTTATCCTGAAACATTTTCCTGATTCTCCAGACTCCTTGACTCAATTACCTTCTCATCATGGAGAATCCCTCAAAGCTTGACACTTTTTTAACTTGGAACATCCCTCCACCAGGCTAGTCTCAGGCTCTGTCTGAATTCCTTCTACTGTACTCCATTTTGGAAACTGGTTGAGGGCCACCATGCTTTATGCCCCTTCCTGATACTGTGTTTCTTTCTGGATTCACCACATGTGATTCCCCATTATGCTTCTTAGGCCCCTAATATGTTTGTTGTCTTCTCTCCTTAGAATATAAGCTCCTTGAAGACAGGGGCTGTCTTTATTTTTACTAGTATTTGTAGCCCAGCACTTCACACAATACTTGGCAAATAGTAATAAATTCTTATTACCTTGCCATATATATATATATGATTTTCCTTTTCTTACTAAAATACAAGGAAGCATGGACATTTATACAAAATGATGCAAAGTAAAATAAGTATTTTTTTTTACAGCATAATAACATTTCTTTAAATTCATACAGTACAACTTATTTAGCCATTTTCTAGTCAATGGATATATTAATTTGTTGCCAGTTCTTTGCTACTATAAAAAGTATTTTTTGGTGTATATAGGACCTTTTGTTTTTAACATTTTCTTCCTTGGGATTTGTGCTTAATGGATGTAGAATTATTGGCTCAAAAAGTCTAGATTTGGTTCATTATTTCAAATTGCTTTCCAGAAGCTGTTTTGATGCACAGTGCATCAATAAGCTTATTTTTTCACAACTCCAACATTGACTACTCTCCTTTTTTTGGTCATTTTTGCTAATTTTGTGAAATGAAATATTAGAATTGTTTTGGCTTGCATTTCTTTCAGTAGTGATTTAGAGCACTTTTTTCAAATAGTTGTCAATATCTTAATTCTTCTGAATGTGTTAATATCCTTTGAACACTTATCTATTAGGAAATGGAATTTGTTATTATGTATTTCTTCTGTCAATTGCCTATATATACCCCTATCAGAGATTTTTGATACCAAGATTTTTTTTGCTTCCTATTCCACTATCCTTCTCACTATCCTATATTAATTTGATTTATACAAAAGTCTTTTAATCTCACATATTCAAAATTATTTACTCTTTTGTAATCACTTTTTATCTCTTACTTGGGAAAGCATTTACTCCCTAGCTATAGTTTTGAAAATTAACTGATTTGGTAATATTCTAATTTTTTAGTGATATAATTTTTAATATTCCAGTCATACTGTCATTTTGAGTTTGTGGTGTGATGTAAAATGTTGGTCTGGGCCTAATTTTTATCAGACTCTCCATTTTCCCCATTAATTCTTGCCAAATTTAATAATTTCTTATATTTCTTATTCAGTCTACTCAACTGATAGTTTTTTCTTTTAAAAAAAATCAGTACCAAATAACTTTGGCGATTGCTGCTTTATGATATAGTTTGAGGTCTGCATGCGTTATCCCTTGTGACTAACTTTCTACGTGGCCTTGGACAAGAAATTTGTCTTCAAGTTTCTTCTTCTGCAAGATAAGATTTATGTAACCTTGGACAAGAAACTGGGCTTCAGCTTCCTCCTCTGCAAAATAAACAAGTTACAGTGACTAAAACATCTCTAAAGATCTCTGCCTGCTTTAATATTTTTGAGCCTAAAATTATAATTTAACTATAATAAATGTGAACATACTAAGGGTACAAAGTATTTACAGATAAGGTAATCACAGGCACATGGAATAATTACAGAATCAAGTTTGAAAGAAAAGAGTTGCTGGTTTCCCTTGTCTAGATAGTTCCAATACTAACAAGCCTTGGTTATCCTTTGGTGCCAGGTCACTAGGCCTGCCTTCCTAATCAATTGTTACTCTTCTCCTCTGAACTGAGCTTTCTCCCCAGTTTGCTGAGAATATAGTATAAAGAACAAAGGGCTAGATCAGGAAAATGGACTTTTAGATTTCTGGCTTTGCCACTCACTGACGTGCTATGTAATATTGCAAACCATTGGGTATAGAGCCTGGGTAGAAAAAAAATAAATATTACTACATTTCTGCAGGATTTAAGAATTTGATAAGGAGATCTGATGCAGACATAAATACAATACAAAATTAAGCTTAATTGTTACTCAAGGCCCATACTACCTTATTTTATTCTTTCTGGCCACCTATATTGCTATTGGCTATCAGTTCTTTATTCTTCCAGGTATAATTTACATAACCTCACCCTGATTTGACCCAAACCCAATAAAACTGGCTCCTCCCACTACCTAGGGATTCTAAGGGCCATGGGGCCATTGCTTAAACAAAAATTTAGCAAAGCTCCAGGTATCTCTCTTGCTAGGTTCAGACTGAGTCCCTGTCTTACAATTTCCCTTCAGAGAAATTTTTACTTGGCCTCTTTAGTTTACAATATGGATGTGTTTTTTATCTCTGGTATTCATCTCCTAAGTTTCCTTCTGCTTTAAAATTCTATGAATATGGAGGATCCCTAAATCTATTTCTTCTCTAAAACCTCTGTCCCAAAGTTGTGGTTGATCCAGAGGATTCATTAGAAACTGGACTCGTTCCATAGGTCTGTGCTTGTTCCAAGGCCTTTATCAGGTTGAACTAGGAAGGACCAGGAAAAGAAAGAACCTATGGGGCTCTTCTCCCACTCTCAATACAGATCTCTACCATAATTTAGGAGAATGATCATATGCCCAAGGCAAGTAATTATTGCCTAAGGCTGGGAATCCAAATAAAATATCTTCATTGGTTGAATATGAGTGGCTTTTAAAGCATGCTAAATGTTAATTTGTCCTGCAGGACTGGGAGTATTTCCTGTTCCTGAGGTGGAGAACTAGTCTTTCTCTGTTCTTACTTACAGGAACTCCTGATCCTTTGTCCTCGAACTTTATGCAGTCTACAGCATACCCACTAGGGGGCATCAACATCCCAGTAATGGCTGGTTGGGCTCTGGGAAGGGAGCAGGCAGGAAGAGCAGGAGCAGAATCTACAGCCTCTGCTTTTCTGGCAAGCCCCAGTTGGTGGTTAGATCAATCACAACAGCGGCTCAAGGTTTTGGAAAGGAAAGACGCTCTGAGATTCTCCATATGTACAGATTTTTAGAATGGAAGGGCATTTAGAACAAAAAACACCATGGCAGGACTGGAAAGCACCTTAGAAGCCATCTAATCCTATCCCTTTATTTTACAAACAAGGAAAATGAGGCTGCTAGAATCAAGATGCCCATCCTGTCATGGTTGATGTGGGCAAGTGGGCTTCTAAGTGTCCTAAGAGTACAACTGGAAGCAGGATTGAGGATGAAGGAGCATCTTATTTTCCCTGCTCTGTGCCCTTACACCCCAGACTTATTTCTGGCTGAATGTGGGATAGGTAATGTGGAGTCCTAGCCAATACATTCATTCTACAAGAGATATCTGAAGTACTTCTTAAGGAGCAGGCCTCTCATGGCTATTAAAAGGATTTCGAAGAATGGCCCTGTGTTTTCAAGTGAATGCTATGTTTAAGACTCCCAGAGGCGAGCCTAGCAGTAGATCAATCCTAGACCTATAGTCACTAACACCTTAGCTCAAATTCAGTCTGACTCTTTGAGTATAACCCTGGGCTAGTCATATGACTCCTGATTGCCTCAGTTTCCTTAACTGTAAAATAAGAATAATACTAGCATCTACTGACTACCTCTCAGGGTTGTTGTGAGGATCAAATGAGATAATATTTGTAAGGATTTAGCCCAGTGCATGCTTGTGGTAGGTGCTTGATGGTTATTCCCTTCCTTCTCTCTGTTTTAGAAGGGGAAATAGCCCTTCCTGGATCCATTTAAATTTTCCAGGAGAATGAGACTCTTGAGAGCAAGAATTAATTTTTTTGGTTTTGTCTTTCTTTTATTGCTAGTACCAACTCAGTGGTTTGCTTATAGTAGGTGTTTCATAAATGTGTTGATTAAATTTCCATCTAGGCACACGTATGTTTTGTTAGTTCATAAGTGCCTGATATTTTGAGTATGATTTTTAAAAGTTATCTTCCTTTATATAATTGTAGTTATTCTTTATTCAACACTGCATCATTTCATTATATATACTTACTGACCATATTTCTTTGAATTCTTCACATTCATCATTCTTTATAGTACAATAGTATTCTATTATATTCATATGTGACAATTTATTCATATTACATTCGTATGTCACCATTCATTTTCCATTTTGGCTGTCCCTGTACAAACATTTTCATACAGATAAAGTCTTTTGTGGTTTTAAGTTCTTTGGGATGTACATATAACAGTAGGATTACTTAAAAGTATATGAGCAAAAAAAAAAGTATATGAGCATTTCTTTTTAGATAGGGAATAAGTATGATAGATAATACCACGTGGACACATCAATTAAACATTTAAGTGCCAACTATGTTAAGGAATAGGAACTCAAATTTAAGACAAACAAAACCAATGACAGTCCCTGCTTTCAAGGAGCTTGGTCTAATGAGTAGAGAACACACAGAGATATGTATAGACAAGACATATGCAGGATAAACTGGAGATAACCAATTCTGAACAGTACCTGAAGACAGCCAGGGATGTTGAGTCAGAAATGAAGAAGCAGAGAATTCCAGGCATGATGAACAGCTGGTAGAAATTGACAGACTTGTTAGATTCAACAGATATGTTAAAAAGTTTTGCTGAATTGCTTTTTCTCCTCTCTTTTTCTTTGTTTTATGGAAGAGTTCTCTAGGTAAGGGAGAAGGAATATTGGAAAATGGAGGTGATATAAAAGCAAAATAGTAATAAAATTATTTTTTAAAACAAATATGAAAAATTTTGTAAATATTATTACATATTTCCAAATTTTTTCAAAATATTTTAATTGATTTATAGCTTTACCAAGAGTGAATGTGTTTTTCTATCTCCCCATCAATAGTAAATTTTTTACTTCTACTAGTTTTTGTAATTTGCTAGGTATGAGGGAATAATAGCATTATTTTAATTTGTAATTATCTGATTACTAATAACTCTGAGCACAATTTTTGTAGGTGATTGTGGTTTATTTGTATTTCATTTTTTGAGATCTGTTCAAATTCTTTGACAGGAGTCATGACCTCTAATTTTACATATTTGTGTCAAAACTCTGTATTTTAGGATGCCAGACTTTTATCAACACTATTTTATGCAAAGATTTCTCCCATTTTGCTGCTTTGCTTTTTTATTCAAGATATTATTTTATTTGTGCAATATTTTTTATTAATATAATTGAGAGGCAGAATAGCATAGTGGATTGAGAGTTGGCCAGGAAGATTTGTGTTCAAGTCCTATCTCTGACATACTGCATGACACTAAGCAAGTCTCCTTAACCTTTTTAGGCCACATTCTAATACCATAATTTGCAGAGGAAGGTGCTTAATCTTTTTTTTTTTTTTTTTTTTCTTTTTCAGAGGCTGGGCTTAAGTGACTTACCCAGGGTCATACAGCTAGGAAGTGTTAAGTGTCTGAGACCAGATTTGAACTGGGGTCCTCCTGAATTCAGGGCTGGTGCTCTATCCACTGCGCCACCTAGCTGCCCCTCTTAATCTGTTTTGATAGAGGGAGTTTCCTTACCTAAAAGTTTCCAATATCAGTGAAATCCATTACTTATCTCCATATATTACAAAAGTTCTACAAGAAATATTTTAGTACATATCAATATTTAGTATATATTCATTTTTATCACTGAATTCTATAGGATATGCCAAATAATCTCTAGATCATAGAGTATAGGCATTTTTATCACTTTCTTCTCCTAATTCCAAATTGCTTTCCAGAATGGTTGGATCAATTCACATCTCCACTAATAATGTGCTAATGACTACATTCATCTTTTAAACCCCCTTCAAAATTGACTATTCTTATTTTTTGCAAGTTTGCTAGATATAGGGTGAAATCTTAAGAGTTGATTTGCATTTTTCTTATTATGAGTGACTTGGAAATTTCTTTCAAAATGTTGTTGATAGTTCATCATTTTATTGGAGAACTGTTCATTTTCTTTTATCACTTATCTATTAGGAAATGGTCTTATCTATTTATCTATTTTGTTTATCAGAAATCTTTGAAACAAAGATTCCTCCTCTCCACCACCACTACTACAGTCAACTGCTTCCTTATTTCCTTTAATTTTGTTTATTCAAAAGTTTTTCAGTTTCTCAAAGTCAAAATAATCTTTGGTAAAATGGAAAGTGTACTCAGTCTAGAGTCAGGAGGAAGAAGGAACTCAAATCTGACCCTCATGCATATCCTGCCTATGTGACTCGGGACAAATCACTTAGCCTTTGTTTGCCACTGTTTCCTTATCTGAAAAATGGAGCTGATAAAAACATTTACCTCCTAGGGCAGTTATGAAGATCAAATGAGATAACTATAAAATATTTAGCACAGTGCCTGGCACATAGTAAGGGATATATAAAGTTAGCTATTATTATTAGCAGTTATATAAGCAGTCACCTTCTCCCATAGCTATAAAAATTATTTACTCTGTGTGAGCCTGGGCAAGTCATTTAACCCCAACTGCCTCAGCCAAAAAAAAAAAAATATATATATATATATATATTTTGCTCTGATTATGATTTTTAAAAATAATACAGCCTTTTATATTGATAAGATTTATCATACAATATTAATAATTCTCTTTAGCTTTAGGTATTGTACTAAACTTAATTTTTGCCAGGCCATTTTGCAGTTTTCTTAATAATTCTTGCCAAATAGAGAGCTCTTTACTAAGTAATTTATGTTTTTCATTTGATTGAAGACTGAGTTACTTAGTTCAGTTATTTCTGATTTTTCCTTTTCTTGTCAGATTTATTTTTCTACTTTTTGATCACTACTACTAATTATTGCTTTATAATATTATTTGAAGTTTTGAAGTTTCATCTATGAATGTTGACTATTTCCCCCTCTTTTTTAGGTCTCTGTGAAAACTGCTTTAAGAATATATTTAAAGGAGCAGCTGGGTGGTACAGTGGATAGAGCCCCAGCCCTGAAGATAGGAGGACCTGAGTTAAAATCTGATCTCAGACACTTAACACTTCCCAGATGTGTGACCCAGAGCAAGTTAATTAACCCCAATTGCCTTGAGGGAGAGGGGAAGGGGAAGAGAAAGAATGCATTTATAGAAGTCAAGTACAGCGAATCTTGGATTAATTTTGAATTTGTTATTTTAAATGGTATTTCTCTCTTCTTGGTGTTTGTGATATGAGGAAATGTTGATAATTTTTTTTGTGTGAATTTGTTTTGTATTTTGTTAACTGTAGCTATTGTCTCAAATTTTGACTGTCTTGGATTCTCAAGTTAAAACATCATCCAATTTAATTCTATCAGCAAACTGAAATGATCTTGTCTTTTCTTTGCTGAATCATATTAATTTTTCTTGTTTTTATCTCTCCATCTATGAAGATAAGAAATTAAGACTAACAGAAAAATAACAACTTACATTAGCAAAGAAGGGTTTGGGGGCAGCTAGGTGGAGCAGTGGATAGGGCACCAGCCTTGAATTCAGGAGGACCCAAGTTCAAATCTGGTCTTAGACACTTAACACTTCCTAGTTATGTGACCCTGGGCAAGTCACTTAACCCTAGCCTCAGAAAAAAAAAGAAAAAAAAAAAGAAAGAAGGATTCCCTCACCTGGAAGTTCCCCATATCAATAAAATGACAGGTCTAGTCTTTATTCCATCCTTAGCATTTTTACTGGTATATTAAGCAATGATGATGACACTAGGCAGCTTTGCTTCAACTACTGATCTTATTGAAATACTCCATTATTTATTTATAATAAATACTGCTAACTCTTGATTTTACATAAATGTTTGAGATCATATTAAAATAGTTTCATTCTTAATACTTTTTCTGCTTTTAACAAAGGTGTTTTGTGTCTTTTTCTGCATCTACTGATATAATTATGTTTTTAAAATTAATACTATTTGTGATAACATTGAATTATCTTTGCATCCCTGGCATGTCTGATTTAATTTTCCATAATGATTTTTGCTATATTGCTGTAATCTTTTCCCTTATGTTTTATTTAATATTCTGGCATTGATGTTTATCAGTGATACTGATCTGTAATTTTCTACTTTATTTTCTTGGTTTGCAAATGAAGACTATCTTATGTCATAAAAGAGAGCTTTGTAGAATGTCTTTTTGCTGTACTAATTTTAATATTTTCTTTTTTCTCAGTTATACGTAAAACAATTTAACGTTCTTTTTTCAAGTTTTGAGTTACAAATTCTCCTCTCTCCTTCCTCCTTTCTCCTACCCCTGTTAAGAAGGCATTTGCTTTCTTTAAAGAAAAACTGCTTATGTGGCATAGGAATTGCTTTGTAAAAGTAATACAATAATAACAAAATAAAAAAGGTTCAATTTATTTATTTATTTTTGAGATTGTGTTAATTGGACTATTGAATTATTTGCTCAAATGCATTTGAGATATTTTCTGTTTTATCAGTTTGGGTATTTGTAGGAGAGGAAGCATGGCACAGAGAATGAAGAGTGATTTGTGGGGCTAGGCAGATATGAACTCAAGTTATTCCTTTTTGGGGGAACTGCACCATCAGTATGTCCCTGAATATATCACCTAACTACCTAGAGCTTTAGGCAACTTACATCTATTTAATTCATCTTTCTTTGTACATAAGACTTTCATCTGGGAGTTTCTGTATCCTTAAAATTACAGCTCCATTCCTTATCCCTATTTATTTGTACATTTATATACTTAAGTTCATCTATTTCATTTTGATTTTTAGTTTTGTTACCAATACTGCTTTATTACTATTCAAGCATAATAGTTTATAATTTTAAAAAAATTACTCATTTGTGGTGAATTTTTTAAGAAAAATCTTTATTGTCTTGTTCTTTTTTTTGTCAAGTTACCTAATATTTTATCCATTTTGTTAGTCTTTAAAAAAACTTTGTTTTATTAGTCCAGTTGTTTCTAATATGAAGGTGTTGAGACTTTTAATTTTCAAAATCTGTTCTGTATTTATTTTGGTTTTTAAGTTGTTTTTTAATTTCATGCTTACTTATTTTATGTTTTTTTTCTTTTTCTCTTTTGTTAATATTAGTATTCAGGGTTATACATTTTCTTCTAAGGACTATTTTAATTGTTCAACATACATTTTGACATATAGTTTCATTTTTGTTATTCCTTTTAAAATAATTTTCAATAGCTTCAATGATTTGGTTTAGTTCACTCATTTTTATAAAAATTTTTCTCTCCATGCCTGTCTGCATCTTTTGTTCCCATTTTCTTGTTTCTGTCTCCATGTCAATTTATCTTTGCTCCTATTTATTCATTTACAATTTTTAAAAATTACATTATTTATCCTCTATAAAAGACATATTTATATTACTTTTTCTATTTATGAGATTTTTGTGCCTTAACATTTTTATAGGTGCCATGGCAGTCTGAAAAAAATATAGAGACTAAATTTTCCATTTCAGAAGTTTCCAGTTTCCAATTTTCCCAAAGTTTTATTAACTTTTAATTTCCAATTTTCCCAAAGTTTTATTAACTTTTAATTTCCTTTGTATATATTGTTCTGTTGAACCTGTCAAGCTCTGAGAAAGGAAAGTTTAGATCACCTAAAATTAGAGTCTCATTGTCTGGCTTTTTTCATTTCCGTTAACTTTTTTTTTTTTTTTTTTTTTTTTAAAGAACTTTGTTTCTAGGGGAAGCTAGTTAGTGTGTAATGGATAGAGCACCAGCCCTGAAGTCAGGAGGACCTGAGTTCAAATATAATCTCGAATAATTAACACTTTCTGGTTGTGTGACCCTCAGACAAGTCACAACTCCAATTGCCTCAGCAAAAAAAACCAAAAAAACAAACAAAAAACCTCAACTTGGTTGCTGTGTAATCTAGTGTCTAATTGTTTATTATTGATAATTGTGTCTTTCAAGCTTTTGTAGTTTCCTGACTTATCTCTCTGGTTGTCTAATTCTGCTATCACCTTATTATCCATTCCTTAGCAAAGTGCCTAACACATTTCTGGTGCTTATAAATACTTGTTGAGCTATTTAAAGTTATGACTATGTCTCCTGCTTTTTATTTTTTAAAATTAAGTGCAAGCATCAAAAATCTTATTTCAGACCTTCACTCTAGAACAATATACACAGAATTTTATAATTTTTAGTTGTTCTTTTGTAAGCATTAAATTGTTGAATTTTTTGCATGACCAACTAAATTTGCTTAGTAAATATTTAGTAGTATTATTTACTCAAATTTATTTTTCACATAAAATAATTTTCTACACTTTCCTATATCCTCAAGACTTAAAAAGCAATCTTTGTTTTTATTTGCTTTTCCTCTTATGTAGCTGTAATTACTATATAAACGTTATTCTTTTAGTTTTCTCCTCTCCCTCTCGTCCTTTTTAATATTATATTATATATTTTACATATAATATGTATTATATTTTATATTACTTCACAAATGTTTTCTAATTTTTAAAATATTCTTTATATTTGGTTTTAATTATGTTATAGTATATAGTATTATAGTATAATACTACTACTACTAATAGAGTATAATAATATAGTATTATTATATTATAGTAATATAATCATATTAATGTTTTTGCCTTTCTTTGTATTCCTAACACTTAACAAAGTGCCTAGAATATAGGAGTTGCATAATAAATATTTTCTTCTTGATTTAATATAACACATTTAATTATTTCCCTATTGTTAAATATGTAAGTTATTTTCAGGTTTTTTTTTTTGCACTTATGTATAATTCTACTGTGAAAAATCTATGAAATCTTTAAACAAATGTTCTTTTTTTCTTAATATAGATTATTTATTTTATTAAATATTTTCCAACTCCATATTAGGTTTTTAAAAATAATTATTTTATTTTAATATTATTTAATATTTACAATATAAAAATTTATATAACATATAATAAAATAAAATTTAATATTATTTTAAAAGTAATTATTTTCTAACTCATAATTTAATTCAGTTTCTTTTAAATTAATGAATTTATTTCATTAGCATTTAAGGACAACATCAGTTGAGAAATAGTTGAATCAACTATGGAAATACTGGAATTTTTTTTGTACTTTTGGAAATGACAGATTAAGAATTCCATTTATAAGACTTGAACCTTATATAGAAAGTGAAGCAGAACTTGAAGAATAATTTACATGATAACCATATCATATGATACAACAACCCTCCTTTTTTTTTTTTCCCCAGAGGCTGGGATTAAGTGACTTGCCCAGGGTCACACAGCCGTTAAGTGTCTGAGACCACATTTGAACTCGGGTCCTCCTGACTTCAGGGCTGGCGCTCTATCCACTGCGCCACCTAGCTGCCCCCTAACAACCCTCTTTCTTCTCAGAAAGGAGATGGGTGATCTTTAGGTACAGAATTAATTCTACATTTTCTAACTTGACTAATATATTTGTTTTGCCTGACTTAACTTATTCTTTATGAGGAAATGAGGCTTATGGAGGAGAGGCTCAGGAAGTGATGTTGATGTAAAAAAAAGAAAATATCCATAAATTTTTTTTTTTAAATCAAAGAGATAGACTATTGTAGAGACAGAGGATCAGTCAAGAAGACCTGTTCTAAAAACCCATGATCAACCCATGCTAACTGTGTGACCATACACTTAATCTCGTTGTCCAAGTGAACTCCCAAGTGAAAGATATAGTTTCTAATCTGTATCAATAGCAGGAATTTCTATATCAGATATCCCCACCCTGAAGAATCACTGATGACCGACCCCCGCAAAAAAGTCCACAAAACATTCTGAAAATTATAATCACTAAGATTGGATTTCTCTCCATTGGATACTATTACTTTTTCTCAGCATAACATATTATGCTTCCTGTTATATTTTAAACAACCCAGTCTAATTCCCTGCTGCCCACACCAAATACAGATAAGACTTATCTAATTTGTAACAGTACAATCTTAATCACATCCTATTCCTTTCTCAGATCACATCTGAGATCCTGGAATTCTACTTTTAGGGATATAATCTTTTAAAAATTGTCTTTGTTTATTCTAAGATCCTAAATATGTGCTTTGGAAAGTATTGTCTTCCAACTCTATCCCTTCCCCATCTCTTTAATCTTTACTTTCGTTATTCGTGTATTTTAATCCATGTTCTGCTTTCTTTTCTAAATTATTAGATTTTATTCATATTTTTGAAATTATATTCACTTTTGATAAAATGCCTCCTTTTAAGAAATATTTCATTTCTTTAACCCCTTTCAGTCAGTCTTCCAGATGATCTAATTCTGCTCAAACTATTTTCAAGAAATTGTTTCCTCAAATTCCCAGCCTTTGCTTTTCAGAGACTCATACTAATTGTGATTTAAGAACTGCAATTGACATTATCTCCTTATTGTATATTAACATTGAATTCTATTTTTCTCTTTAATTGCACTCAATTCTAAATTACCTTCTTCAACTTGCATTTGCTTGATCAATTTACATTTTTAGAACCCTGTACGATTTTAGATTTCTCATCAAGAAGTAAGATTTCTGACCTCATTAAAGAACCACTTTTCCCAGGATAGAGTATTCTCAGTGTTTCAGAGTAGATAATTTTGAGATGCAAGCCAATTCCCCTTTCTTTTTAGCACATCACATTTCAGCATGCTCTTTCATTCTTGTCTTTAAATGTAATATCCCTAATTCAGCAGTGTCCTATTCTACTCCTAGACTAGATTTAGAAAGTTACTGGTTTTAAGGTACTCTTTGGGTCTAATATTCCTAAAATTTACATACTTCAGGAAATTATCTTTATAATAATTATCCAGAGGATATAATTAGGTCAAAACAAAGGGAAGAAAGGTGGAAAAAAATAGACATTTATATACAAGGCCTAGTATGAGCCAGGGATTTTGCTAAGTGTTTTGTAAATATTATCTCTTTTGATAGAACAATCCTTGAGTGTTGTGATACGGGAGCCACCTGCCAGTGGCTATTGGAAGTCTAACTCAGACCTGTAGAATGGATCTCTGAGACATGTGAGAGGATGATGATGATAATATAAGGAGACAGAATCAGTTGCTTTGCCTGACCTCTCTCCTCTTCCCTCTTGCCTTCAATTTATTTCCCAATCCACAAGGAACACCTGCATCAGCAAAGGCTGCCCTGCAACTCCCTCAAGTGTCATGATCTACAGCTGCCGAGGCTCTCTGAAAATTGACCTGTCCCTTCACCCAGTCTTTAACACTTGAGAGTTAAATGTTATCTGGGGAAATGGAGGCAAAAAAGTTAAATAACTTTCCCAACATCACCCAGTTAAATAAAAAGTTAGAACTTTCTGAGTGCTGGACCTAGCACTCTTTAGCCTGTGCCATACACTGAAATGGCATCATAAGGAAAAAAAAAGCTACAAAACATTTTTCTAGGGTGCCAAAAAGGGCATTCTCCTACATCTCTATAAAGTATTAATGGGAAGAATATATTCCTACGTATATTTATATATGTATGTATAGTTTACATTACACACACAATAGATCAGAACATATCTTCAGCTCCACTGGACTCCGATACACTTTTCCACTATAAGCAATGGGTCTGATGAGATTAATCAGGTGGACTTTATAAACCTGTATTTCTATATTTCATTTTACTATTCTGGCTCAAAAAGCTCTATTAGTTTTATGCCTTGGTTGAGACTAGCATCTCCTATTAAACAAGTATCTCCATTGCAGCATGCCATGATAGTGAATGAACAGGGGAAAAAGCAAATTCCTCCTGCCTTAGGGGAGGAACAGTTCTCTCCCAAGGGTTCAGCTAGTTAATATAGGGTTACCAGGTGCAGGGCTAACCAATAACTAGCTCTATTTCCATCAAATTTGATCACAAAACTTCTGTATATACCTTATGAATTTGTATACCTAATTAATTTCTCAAGAGTTTAATATCTGAGAGTTTTTTATGTTTTCCTCTGTTCCAATCTACATATCTTATATGGACATAGATATTTGCACAGCTGTTTTCCCCACTAGAATGTGAGCTTCTAGAGGACAGGACACATTTCTTTGCTTTTTTTTTTTTTTAATATATATAATTCACAGAGCTTAGTATGTAGGAAACAATAAATGTTTTAAGTGCTGTTGACTGACTTGAGTGCAGGAATCTTAGCTTTTTATATACACTTACATTCTTTATTCATAATACATGGTTGTTGATTAATTAATCTTGAAAGTAGTAGATCTAAGAGTTTAATAGTCAGATGGTTGGGATTCCTTGCCTTAAGTCTCTTCCCACTCCAATCCATTCTTCACTCAGCTATTAATCTTCCTAAATCCCAGATCTAAGTATGTCACCCTCTTCCCATGCCCATTTCACAAACTCCAGTGGTTACTCTTCCCTAGAATGCACTTCCTCCCCTCCTCCAGTTAGGCAACTTATTTAATGCATCTGTGTGCTGAGCATTGTGTTAAATGCTGGGGGTAAAAAGAAAAACAAAAAATAGTCTCTATTTTCAAGGAGCACACAATCTAACAACATCAAAATAACTATAGATAAACAATATATGTAAAGGAAAAATTGAAAATCAACTAAGAAATGCACTAGCATTAAGAAGCAATCAGGAAAGGTTACTTGTAGAAGACAGAGCTTTATCTGGGGTTTAAAGGAAATTAGGAAAACCAGGAGATGGAGAGCAACAGGGAAAAGGATAATTTTGCTATAATGTAAATGGGGGAGGGAGGGAAGTAATGTATAAGGAAAGATTGGTTACTGCTAGGGTAAGTGTTTTAAAAACCAAGCAAAGAAGTTTGCATTTTTTCCTACAAGCAATTGGGAGTCTCTGGAATTTAATGAGTAGATAACTGTCATATTTGAGTTTAAGGACATTTACTTTGGCAGCTATATGGAAGATGGAATAGAATTTGATTGGAAAGATTTGAGACAAGGAGATCAATTTGGAATTCACTACAATAGTCTAGGTGAGAAGTGATGAAGGCCTGTACAAAGATGGTGGCTGTGAGTGATATTGTAACTGTGAGAGATATTGTGGAGATTAAAATGACAAGGTTTGGCATTTGTCTAGATATGTGGAATAATGGTGAGTAAAGTTTCAATGATATTAAATTTAGGAACCTGGAAAATGGAAAAACACTGACAAACTTGATAGAACTGGATAAATTTAATAAGAGTGGCGGGCTTTAGAAGAAAGGGAATATATTCTGCTTGATAACTTGAGTTTGAGTTGTCTCAGGTTATCTAATTTGAAATGTCCTATAGGCAACTGGTGACTTAAGGTGAGAGAATAAAGGGTAAGTATAGCTATGATTTACCTACATAGAAATGATAAAATTCTTAAGGAAAATGCAGAGAAAGAAAAGAGAGCTTCCAGATAGTTTATGGGGTATACCATATTTAGAGGTTGTAATAAAGCTCAATGGTATCATATTCAAATAGAAAAGGGACCATTAACCACACATACAGATCCCAGTAGGTACATATTGACTTAAAAAACTACATAATAGCATTACCTATGTTCTATTGTAATTTTATTAACTTTGTTAAATATTTCCCAATTACATTTTTATGTGGTTCAGTATTGCAGCCTGCACTTCCTGAGTGATATCTTTGATAAGAGAAGATAAATCAGTAAAGATTACTATGAAGCAATAAGAAAGGTGGGAGGAGAACAAGGGACTAATATAGTCTTACAAAGTATTGGAGGAAATGCAGAAATGAATGCAGGAAAGAAGTAAATGTTGGCAGGGAGTCTTGCAAAATTCTTCCTCTTGAAGATCCCACCATATGACTCATAGCACTAGTGAAGGGGTAGGTCTGGGTTGCCACTCCATCATGGTGTAGCCAATGGAATAGAGGTCTGTATTTAGTCAGTTAAAAGCAGATTCAAATCCTACTTCTGACATTTAATAACTGAGTAACCAAATCAATTAACCACTCTAAGTCTGTTTTTTCATCTCTATAAAGTAGGGGTCTCTTTAATGCTGACCTTGGTTTAATTGATGCTCATAGTTCTGTTGGGCTCAATTATCTACTCAGCATACATTTGAGTTCCCCATTTATAATGACTTTCACAAAACCAAACCAGAAGATACACAAATTCAAAGCGAAATTATTTAATGAAGCAAATACTTGATTTAGTCACAAGTTTTTCCCTAAAGCTGCCACCTTTTCAACTCCAAAAATCAATGTATAAGTCCAGTCTACTATTAAAAACCAATGTCTCTCAAACACTGTAGGAAAGGCAGTTTATTTAATTCATGCACTAATGATGCAATATGGAATGTGAGGGGAGCTGTGCTGAATAATTAACTCTTCTTGACTCTTTGGCAGGATTCAGAGTTCTGCTGGCCAGGTCTTGAAACACTAACACCTCTTCTCCATTATAACTGATTCTTTTTGGTTGTCTGCAAATGCCAGAGCTCAGGACATGGCTGTCATTCTTTATCAGCTATCCAGCCCTAACTTTACTGAGGGACATTGACTCCTGGGAGACTTTTTTCTCTTTAAATTATATATGCTAAGTTAAAGCTCTCATAATCAAAGAATATAAGGAACAAATTCACATTTATAAGAATTGCACCAGCCCTGAATTCAGGAGGACCCGAGTTCAAATTTGATCTCAGACACTTAATACTTCCTAGCTGTGTGACCCTGGGCAAGTCACTTAACCCCAACCTCAGGATTTAAAAAAAAAAAAAAAGAATTGATTTTCAAATTGATAAATAGTCAAAACACACATTTAGGCAGTTTTTAAGGGAAGAAATGCAATTAATCAACAATCATTTGAAAAAATACTCCAAATCTCTAGATTAAGAGAAATACAAATTAAAATGACCCTAAAGTTCTACTTCAGATCCATCAGATGGGAAAAGATGACAAAATAAGGAAAATAACAAATAGTGGAAGGGCTAATGAAAAATAAGACACATTAATGCATTACCGGAGCTGTGAATTAGTCCAGCTAGAACTTTAAAAACTATTCTTAAAAAAAAAAGTTGCTAAAATTGCATGCCTTTTGACTCAGTTATTCTATTATTGAGAAGACTGAGTGAAGAGTGAACATAATTAGGAGAACAATTTATACAGTGACAATGTTATAAAGGCAACTTTGAAAGACATTAATAGTTCTGATCAATGCAATGATAAACCACAAAGCCAGAAGACTGAAGATGAAATATTTTATGCTTGCTACCAGAAAAATGGTAGACAAAATACAGAATGAGATGCCCATTTTTGGACATCTAAGAATTTGTTGTGCTGGATTATACATATTTTTTCTTTTTTTTTCTTTTCTCAGAGTGCGGTGGGACGGAGAGTTAATATATGCTTTTAAAGATTAAAAAAACAAAGCAAATTGGATTCTAGAAGGGCATCTACTTAATTATGCTAAGTTAATCCATGAAACCAAGCTCCCACATTGCCTTCTGAGAAGTCATATCCAAACAGACCGAGGGGGTCTGTATATTGATCTGACCCTCCTTCACAGTACAATATATATTTCCAACTCAGTACTATGCATATGGTGTAGCATACACAACTTTTTCTTATAAGAGCCTGGAACTTGTCCTCCCTTCTTTCTCCAAAGACTATGATCCTTCTAGATGATTACTTAAAGAGCTAAGACCCTTCTTTTTTTTTTTATTATAGCTTTTTGTTGACAAAACCATTAACGGTTGCAAAAACTTCTGTTCCAACTTTTCCCCTCCTTCCCTCCACCCCCCTCCCCTAGATGGCAAATAGTCCCATACATGTTAAATATGTTAAGTATATGTTAAATACAATATATGTATACATATTTATACAGTTGCTAAGACCCTTCTTAACCTGAGGACATCTCCTTCCCTTCTCAGAGGAACAAGTGAATAAACTAGACTTCCTTCAGATGCTAGCATATTTGTCCCTACAATGGTTTATTTCTTACTTACCATCTCTGTTTCTAACAGGCATAGCTGCTCAATAGAATATATAGACTGGTTCGTTAAAGAGTGTACAAGAATAGTTCTCTAAAGATGTTGCAAGAATGTGTCATACTCTACAAGGAACTAAACCCTTCTTGTATCATAAGTCTCTGTATGAATCTGAGCTTTCTTTCAAGACAGGTTTAAATATGTAAACTAAGCCATGAACTTGAATTTGAGAACAAAGGCCTTATCAGTGAGACTGAGAGACTATGGCAGGAATTCTCACCTTCAGCAGGAAATTTTTATCTTGTCAAAGAAGAAAAGGGACAAAGAGCTAGGAAAGGGATACATGAACTATTCTTAGGGCATGTCAACTATGAAATTAAGACTTTATTCATTTCTTACTGCTTTTATCTAATTATTTGGTAGTTTCTACATAGCTAAGACTGAAACGCCTTGGAAACTGGGATCTAGTTTTATATTTTTGAGTTTTGCTAGGGAGTCTTGCAGATATGTGATTATAAAAATTAGTAAAATACTGGTCAGTCCTGTCTCACGGGAAGTTAAAAAAAAGTCCATAGATGAAAGGCATTGGTTTTTTTTGTTTGTTTGTTTGTTTTGTTTTGTTTTTTTAACTTTAGAATCTAACATATATCAGAGGACTTTAAAACTATTAGACACAGGGAAGAAAGATTAGCAACTATTGAGAGAAACAGAGGAACAGAAAAGAAATATTTTGGGGGGAGAGGAATCATGAATAGTGTTGGCTACATTTAGGAAGAGATGTTAGAAAGATAACAACACAGCACAGTGAGTACTGGCTATATCCTTAATCTGGTCAGAATGTCTTTTTCTTTCCATGCCTAATGCTACCACTTCAGCCTCAGGGCTTCATCAGATTTCATGAAGATTACCTTACAAATAGGTCTCTTTTCTCTTCCATATAAACTGCACATACTGCTGGATTAATTTTCATAAAGTTCAGTTTTAAATACATTATTTTTCTATTTGAAAACATCCAGAATATTTGAATATTCAGCACTTTTCAGACTCCTTAACTTAGCATTCAAGACCCTTTAAAAACTAAAGCCTGATATATATCCTCCATGTTCTGGCAAAGATGGGTATTATCACCCAAGCATTTTATTCATGTGTCACCTTAACCTTGTTTAGGGCACTTTCACCAAATATTTTTTTCCTTCTGCCATTGAATCAAATCTGAACATATTCAAAGCGCAACTCTAATTCTACCTCGTCTATAGGAAACTGCCCTTTGAAGTTCTATAGCATCTATATGTACCTCTCATTTCGTAGAGGATATAATAATATGAATTTTAAACTTTACATACTTATTTGCTTCCTAGACGATTTTCTGAAGTATCTTAGTTTTAAAAAACCAAAACTTTTTTTTATCTTTTGTTGTGAACTTGATAAACACTAATATAAATATTTCTACAAAAAACTCTGGAGGCTACATATGAAACTACATATTTCTCTTATGAATAACTTTAAAAAAAAGCAAATTCAAAAATTTCTTGTTCTCCTCTCTGCATTTTTAAATGCATCAATCACTATTCTTTTTTTGCTTCAATATCACTTTTTTTTCCCCTTAAAATCTATACCTGTAAACAAATCACTATATTTAAATACACATGTTGGCCATCTCCAAAAATATTTCAAATCTGCTTCTCAACTCCATTATTTCTGTCAGAAAATGGACCATATTTTATTCATCCCTGGATTTTCCTAAGACATAGGCTCTTAGAAAATATCTGTTGAGTAGGAAAGGGAGTAGCAATGGATAGGAATTAAATTGGGAAATAGGGAGCAAGCAAAGTGACAAACTGGGCACTAGAAGACTGAATTTCACTAACTTGATGGGTAATCATAGGCAAATTATTTAAAGGGAATTAGAGATGATTTTTCTACTTTGATCTTTTCTGAGATTATAAAATCATCTGGAGTAGGGAGTTATTTGTATTCCTGTTTCTATCTAAGAAATTTAATGCTCTATGCACTTTGGTCACGTTAATTTTGATATGACTGAATTATATGTTGGCAACATCAGTAAATTTGGTTTCTAATCGTAGCGTTTTGCCTCAGTTTCTTCATTCAGAAAATGAGATGGAGAAGAAAATGGCAAACCACTCCAGTATTTCTGCCAAGAAAACCCCAAATGAGGTCATTTGGAAGTAGGTCTGAAACAACAGAATTTACCTCTCCTAATAACTAGTTATATTACCTTGAGTAAATTATGTGCTTCTTGTATCTGGACCTATTTCCTTCTTAAAGAGAATCATTATTTATAAAGCTTCTTCTAGCTCTAAAATTCTATGCCATTTCCTTTTTAAAAAATCCATCTTAATAGCCTGACAATAACTTTAATAATGGCTTCTCAATCAAATATGATAGGCATATCAACACAGTGGCAAGTAATAAAGGAAATTGTTAATATCCACAAAAGTAACATCTTTTCTATGAACTTTTTTCTAATTATTCCAATTCATGTTGATTCCCTATTCTACTTACTCGTCCATTTCAACTTATTGAATATCGTCCCATTATTTTTCTCTACATAGCAATATAGTACTTTATTAAAACGATTTTATATTTCCATGGACTTGTGATCTCATTTGTATATTTATTTGCTCTAGCACTCATAGGTGATTCTCGTCCATGTCTCTCCATAAATGCCAAGATTTAGCTACCCAATAATCTTGAAGGTCATATTCTTGATTTCATTCTTTTAGAGATTCATTTGTCTAGTGAAGCTTTTGAAATGTACCTGTTATCTCTTTCTCTGTGGCAATATAATAGTATAAAACCTTACTATATATAAGTATAGTTTTGTTCACCTTGAATGGGGTCTCATTTTGATCTCATCATTTTTAACAGTGAAAACATCTTTTAAACTCAAACTAATATTTGCATACTTTTTTTTTCCCCTGAGGCTGGGGTTAAGTGACTTGCCCAGGGTCACACAGATAGGACGCGTTAAGTGTCTGAGATCAAATTTGAACTCGGGTCCTCCTGAATTCAGGGCTGGTGCTTTGTCCACTGCGCCCCCTAGCTGCTCCCTTAAAGAGAAAATGGAATTGTGAAACAAGTTTTAAGGCAAAGAAAAAAAATTGGTAGCACAAGAAAGTGTTAACAATCCTGTACAAATTCAGATGTCACCTAGACATTTACATTGTCTTTTTGACTTGTTAATGAACGTTTTGAATCCCCTGTGGTAGTGGAGAGTTGATTATTTGTATTTCTGTTCCTAAGAAAGACTACCTTTTATTTTGTACAGTTTAAGCACTCAGTTTAATCACTGGAATAAAAAAAGAAAAAACCTGTGTGGATATGATTGAAAATACATTTGAAACATGAAAACTAAGTTTCTTTTCCTTATTTACACTCTTTTTGTAAAATGGTGACTCAGCTGCAATGGTTTTAATTATCATCTTCAAGCAGATGATTCCAAGATCTGTCTATCCCCAGTGTCTCTCTGGAGCCTCAGGCACACATCACTGACTGCCTAGTGGGGCATCTCAAGCTGGAGACATCTCAAACTGAACATTAGACTTTCCTGTTTCCCATCCAAGGCACTAACCGCTCTTATAAGAGTCCCTGCAGCTTTTAAAGAGCTGGCCTAGAACCCACAAGACTTAAACAAGTCCTGAATGGCAGTCTTATCCTCTCAGTGTTCTGGGCAATTTTCTAAGAACACAAATTATAGAAAAGATCCTAATTTGCATTGATAGGATTTTCCTCATCTGGAATAAAAGCACAAGTCCAGTCACTCTCTAAAGGAGAATAGTCAACAAACATTTTTTAAGCATGTACTTGTGCCACGAATGAGGCTGAGCATGCTGGTAATTGTAAGGGAATACAAAGGCTGCCTGTGGCTTCAACTCCGAACAGTTGTTTCACTAAGGTAAGGTATTGTAAGCAATATTTAGTTTTCTTCGTTCTCCAGGATCCTAACGCCTGTCAGTCACTCCTCTGACACTGGATCATGCACTTTGTTTTACTTAACTTTTCTGTGTGGATGTCATGCCCATTACGTAAGCTTTCTGAGGCAGGGAATACTTCTTTCCCCTCCTCACACCAAAACGTTCAAGATAACGAATAGCCCGGGATTACCGTTTCGGAAGGAGCTTGCTAGCAGCTCCCAAGCCCAGTGCCAAGGGAACACGACACGGAGCAGGGGATTTGCTGAGGCTCCGTAAACAGAAGGCGGGGGTAAGCCCCATCTTCTCATCTGGGCCTCTCCTGCAGGGGAGATTCCGTGTACCTCCAAACCAACATTTATTAAGCGCCTACAGAGGGCCAAGCGCGGGGGCCACAAGAACAAAAACAAACTCTGGCCCTGCCTTCGAGGAGGTTCCATTCTCCGGGTTTAGGCCTTATGGCCCGCAGGTTTCCCGGATCCGGGAACCTCCGCGGAAAAGCCCCCTCTCGGGTTCGGCGGCCCGCCGAGACTGGGAGAAAGAGTAGTGAAGGCCCAGCGCGTGCCCGAAGAGATCACGTATAGAGGGGGCGCTAAAGTCTAACCTCTGCAAGGCCCTGATGTTTCCGACAGGACGGAACATTTCAAAGACCCTGGCTCGGTTTCCTTACCAGACTAGGAGTTTAACCCTAGCAGGGAGGAAGGCCCACCCACTGAGAGCGGGAGCCACTAACACGAAAGACTAAAGGCCGCCACCCTAGGCCCTTCATAACCTGCCCCTCCCCCACCTTGGCGGGCCTCAAAAAACGAATCATCATCAAGTTTGCGCATGCGCAACAGGCTAGCTAGTAAGCGGATGGGCACGAAGTTCAATATTCGCGGGGAAAGCGCAAGCGCAGAAAGGGCGTGGGGGGTCTCAGTGGGGGAAGGGTTGGGAAGGACTGCGGCCAAAGCGCACGCGCACGAGATTCCTGTGGCGGGAGGAGGTTGGCGCTCGTGGAACTACGCTTGCGCACAAGCGTTGTGTGACGCAAGGGGGCGGAGACTGGAGCTCTTCTGCGCGTGCGCAGAGCGTGCTCAAAGGGGTTTATCTAGGATGCGCAGGCGCTCAGCGGTCATTTCTTCGTAGCCACGCCGAAGTCAAGTATCGAGGTGAGCACCGGTCGGCTCTCACCCAACCTCCGTCGCCCGCGGGAACGGCACTTCTCTCTGGACCCCTCTCGGCCTGGTCCCCGTCGGCATTCTGGGGGGAGCGCGGCGCGTTGTGGGCTGCGGTTCGGGTCGGCCGGAGCTTGTCGGCGCCTCCGAGGCCTGCGGGCCGAGGCGACTCCATTGTGTGCGGAGCAGGAGGCGGAGCGGAAGCAGCCGCCGCCATTTCCTCGGCCGCCCGCCCGCCGGAGAGAGACTCGGCCGGCGCGGCCCCGGAGGCGCGGGCGACCGGTTTGGGGGGCGCGGCGGATGGTTGGGGTGGTTGGTATAGTGGGGACGAAAGACGGGTTACCGGTTGTGAATCCCCGCTTGGCGCGGGGGCGCGAACGGCCGGGAACGCGAGCGGGGGGGGGGTGAGGGGCGGGGCGAGGGCCTACCCGGGAGGCGGGGGGAAGGACCCTTTCCTCACCCCCGGCCCTCGCTTCGCAGCCGCCGCCACTGACTGAACAAGATGATGCTGAGCACCGAAGGCGGAGAAGGCTTCGTGGTGAAGGTCCGGGGCTTGCCCTGGTCCTGTTCGGCCGATGAAGTCCAACGCTTCTTCTCGGGTAAGCGGGCGGGGGTGGGGCGGGGTGTAAGATGGGGGAAAGTGAGAGCGCGCCTTTGGGCGGCGGCGGCCGCGCGCGTTGGCCTCGCGTCCGCGTAGGCCTCGTGCCCGCGTAGGCAGCAGGTCGACGGGCGGGGGAGGGGGTGCCGCGTGGTCCTAGGCCGCCGCGCGCTCCTGGCGGCCCCCTGGCGGGGGAGCGGCCGCTTGCTGCAAGTCTCGCGCTGCTGCTTGGGGGAGGGGGTGGAAGTTGGTTTCGCTTTGCGTCATTACACAATGGAAATTGCGAAACGACCGCAGCTTGCTTACGGGAAGTGGATTGGAGGGGCCGGGTTTGCATTAGCAAACCCTCCTTGGATCCTTGTGGTTATTATCCTTCTGCTAAAGGAGGGCTGCTTGGAAATGCATCTGTTTTGCTTTGACAAGAATTGAATCCTCCTGATAAACATTTGACTATCTCCTACGTAGCAAAAGTATCGTGAAAAGGCTGGTATGATTTTTTTGTTTAGGACAGATGAAGGCCGTGCATTTTTCCCTTGGAAAGTAACTTCAGTTTATGATTCAAAGTTAGACTTGAACTGTTGAGATTGATATTTAAAGGACTTAAAAAATGAATAATAGGAAAGCTGTGAGAGGAGTCTATTTGAAAATAGATTTGGTTCTTTTAAGTTGTCAGTGGTTTGTTACTTGGTATTAGTAAAATCCTGGAGAAGTATGAGAAGATAAGGCTTTTATATAATATAGCATGTTCAATGAAGCTATTATGGATACATACAAATATATTGTTTAGCAATTTATAAGGTGGGTCAATCATTTCATGCTTGTACTGTTAATATATGAAGCTATAGTATTTCTGCTGCTTGATGTACTGAATGGTAAGTCAAGAATGTTTCACTCGGTATCTATATCTTGGTAAAGAGGAATTAGTATTTCACCCTTATGCCCACAAAAATTTGAAGGCTGCGTGGTGTGCTTAGTAATGCAGTCAAAAGGTCAATTTTTTTTTTTTTTTAAAATAGGAGATAAAAGTACAGTCTTAGGAAGTTGTAGAAATTTGTTAAAGCTTTTAAACCCCTTAAAACTTGAGATTAACTATTCTGGTATCTTTTACTTTGAAAAGTTTTAAAGTTACAAACTCATAATGTATTCAGAATAATTCTGCTTCCAGTAAAAATATGGGCATCTAATACTAAATTTTAAAAGTCCGAGTTGTAGGGAGCAAGACCCAACCAAAATATTAACTGAGTAACAATTGGTTTCTTCACAGAATGCAAAATTCAAAATGGGGCATCAGGCATTCGGTTCATCTATACCCGAGAAGGCAGACCAAGTGGAGAAGCATTTGTTGAACTTGAATCAGAAGATGAAGTCAAATTGGCCCTGAAAAAAGACAGAGAAACTATGGGACACAGATATGTTGAAGGTTTGATTTATGTTGACATAGTAAAAGTGTTAAGTGTGTAGATTTTACCCCCTTTCTGAATTTTAGGTAATTGACCGCATGGAAATGGTCATCTAAGTGAGTTTTTGGCACCTCCTAGTTTACCTAAAAAATAAGGAAATCTTGTTCATTCTAACATTCCGAAATTGACTAATTCTAAGCACCTCTTACAGTATTCAAGTCAAACAACGTTGAAATGGATTGGGTGTTGAAGCATACTGGTCCAAATAGTCCTGACACTGCCAATGATGGCTTTGTACGCCTTAGAGGACTCCCATTTGGCTGTAGCAAGGAAGAAATTGTTCAGTTTTTTTCAGGTATGTAGTAGTGCTTGTCATTGGACAGTGCATTCTGGCTAGTTCAAGTAATTGGGAGTTATTTAGATGTATTTGTTTGGACAAATTGAAATTTTTAAATACTGAATGTTTTTCTCTCTGGTTTAGAAGTTCAGGGACTTTCAAATAATTTAAGCCCATAAATTAGACTACCTTAAAGCTGGAAAACAACTTGGATTCTAAATATTATTAAATTTTTAATTTTTCTTATACTTGGTGTTGTAGTTTAAAGTAGATATTTAGATGCTAGAGGATTGTCCTCAACAGCTTAACTTCTTTCTACACATTTGCTGTTCAGCATAGTACCTCAAGTTTATAAGGTAAGATGCACTTATCACCATGACTAGACTGATGTACTTTTAATTTTAACTAACACTCTTCCTGCTGTTATTCATTATTGTAAAATGACACTGCCGGTGTCATGGGATCAAAGTAAACTCCTTTATGTTCTCTGGAGCAATATTATGGAGCCTCTTCCAAGGAAAACCTGATTATAGCCTGATAATTGTAGGCTACTAGCATTGCAAGTTGCCTGTCTTAAGTAAGATTGCAGAGGAATAATTTGCAGGTACTGTTTTAAATTCTTACCAATTGCTGATTTTGAAAAATGCTGTCCCTGTTTACTTAAGATAGGGAAATGCTCACTGAGGTAATGTTTTGGGCCTAAACTAATTGAATGTCTAACAATTCTGATGTGATTTGCATGAGTATGTTCACATTGAAAAATTTGTAATAGAAATGCTTTAAGTTTTTGAAAAATTTGACTAGTTGTTTCTAGGTCTAAAATGTAATATTAAAGATGGAGGGCTTTTGTGATTTAATAGTTTATAAGTATTAATTTCAATCATTTAATAGCATATTTGGTAACAATATTTGAATTCTAGTCACTGGTTTTGACTAATGTTCAAATATCATTAGTATGAAAATTTGAATGCCATTTGTCATTTAATGTAATTTCATATCTTACTCCTAGGAAAGTATTTTTAAGACTTTGTAATCTTGGAAATGTATCCACAAACTGGAAATTCCATCTTTGAAAACCTTTAAGTGTTATCTTACAATTAAGAACATAAAAATTGCATGATTGTCTTAGATCAGTTGTGTTTTAAAAGTCAGGTTATTTGATCAGTTTTGTGATCTTTAGTAATGTTTTATTTCATCATTGTATGTGTACCTAAATATGCAAAAATTGTCTTAAACTGAAGTTCCACTTAGCTTATTTGTAATATTTAATTTAAAGGAAAGAAGACGTGTTGGCAAAACTTGTTAGTGTGTGAAACTTGATTAGCTTACTGTCATTCTATCTTGTGTAATTCTCAGCAATGAGAATGTGTTGAAAATATAAAACTGTTGATGTCAGTTTAATACATCCCCTCAGCAAGTAAACTGTATATTTGTTTGCATCATATTTTTGTGCCACAGGGTTTTAACAATAGTAAACTTATATGGAACTTCATGTCAGTGCATATTTGAGTACTTAAAAGTTAAAAGCATACCATTCGCCTAAAATATTTACAATTCTGGTGTATTTAAAGCTATAAGAAGAATCATTTCTGGGCTTGTGATGTTAATATTGCCCCCCTACTGGGGTTATTTGTCCTTGGGTTGAAGGGTTGGAAATCGTGCCAAATGGGATAACATTGCCGGTGGACTTCCAGGGGAGGAGTACGGGGGAGGCCTTCGTGCAGTTTGCTTCACAGGAAATAGCTGAAAAGGCTCTAAAGAAACACAAGGAAAGAATAGGGCACAGGTGGGGATGGATGGTTGGTTGGATACGTCACTTTTCTTATGGTAAATGATAATTAAATCCATATTCTCTCTGCTTAAAAGGAAATGTATCTATTTCCTAGTCCTAGTTAATAATTAAAATGTTAAAACTGCTAAGTTACTATCAGATGCTAAAGTTACATGCAAAAACTTTCCAATGGCATATTATAGACACAAACGCTTAAGGTTAAATTATTCCCATTTAGTAAGATGCATTTGCCAATTAAGGTTCTTAATTTCTATAAGCAACCATAAGTCCATGGAGTCGAGAGACTATGGCTTTAAAAAATTTAGTGTAAACAATGGCTTTAGCTCAATATCTAGTAAATTAATATTACCATAAGAAAATGTGATAACTTTCTGAACTTGTTTTATAAAGTTGAAATGCCACAAACTTTCTTGCTGTATATAAACTTGCATTGTAACGTTAAGCATAGCTTTCAAGAAATTGTCACAAAAGGTTTTATTCAATTTTGCTTGTGACTATTTTTCATTGAAGCATGCGCTTACCTATGCTGATTCTTACTAAGAAGCATAGGAAATGTGGGGTACTTGTTAAAGGCAAAGAAACTGTAGCATTGAGCTAGAATGTTGGTGAAGGCTGGCTTTTTAGCTCACTTGTTACGCGTTGCCAGTTAATTCAAATGTTGAAATGTTGAGTTGAGTGGAATTCATTCCCTCCTAAAACATTTTACTTTTAATATACTCCTCTCCCACCCTTAAGGTTGGGCTACAGTAGTTTTGTTTTGTTTCTTTTTTTTTTTTTTTAAAGGAGGAGTTTAATTTTTCCCTCTAAATGACGTTTTTATAGTCAAGAGTAAAATCTGGTCATTGCCTATGCAAATGTAAAGAAATCTGGCTTTTTTAAAGTATTTTGTCAGTTTCATGGCTATGACTAGAATATTGTCTTGTGTAATTATACCTGTGCATGAGATGAAGGACTCACTAGTTTTCTATATGAACAATGTTGTAGGTATATTGAAATCTTCAAGAGCAGCCGGGCAGAAGTTCGCACTCATTATGATCCTCCTCGAAAGCTAATGGCTATGCAGCGGCCAGGTCCTTATGACAGACCTGGGGCTGGCAGAGGCTATAACAGCATTGGTAGAGGAGCTGGGTTTGAAAGAATGAGGCGAGGTGCTTATGGTGGAGGTATGTGTACCTAAGAAATACGATATCCCATTTAAAAAAAAAAGCTTCCTGTTAAATAATGACTCTTCCCCATTAACCATTTCAGGGTATGGAGGCTATGATGACTACAATGGATATAATGATGGATATGGCTTTGGGTCCGATAGATTTGGAAGAGGTAAGGTAAGAATTGTACTTCAAAGCTGGAGGATACTTACACTTTTTTAAATCTAGACCTAAATTACTGTTTTTCAGGAATGTCTGATCATAGATATGGAGATGGTGGGTCCACTTTCCAGAGTACAACAGGCCATTGTGTGCACATGAGAGGATTACCTTACAGAGCTACTGAAAATGATATTTACAATGTAAGTTTCTCAGGTAAACTTGCAAATTAGCTTTAATGTATGTGTTTACATATAGAAGATAATCTTTTAAAATAAGAGCATAACCTAATTCTTTTTATGCCCAGTTTTTCTCACCACTCAATCCTGTTCGAGTACACATTGAAATTGGACCTGATGGCAGAGTGACTGGAGAAGCAGATGTTGAGTTTGCTACTCATGAAGATGCTGTGGCAGCTATGTCAAAAGACAAAGCAAATATGCGTGAGTCTATTGGACTTTTTGTATCCCAGGAAATTTGTTATAGCATGCACAACAAAATCATTTGCTTTGTGATAGTTAAGAAAGTATGTGAGGTTTTTGTCATCTTGATTTGTTACTTGGCTTGGTGTACACAGGCTAGTTTCAAATAGTTTTTAGGGGAGTGAACAGTTCAATTACAAATTGTAATAGAAGAGTATAAGTTTTAGCATGAATAAGACTCATAGAAGGGTTAATTTAGACTGGTTATTAATATTTAATACTAAGATTATTTCAAGAAAAATTGCACAGTAAGTAATAAACCTTTCAAACCTTTTTCTCATTTCAGAGCACAGATATGTAGAACTCTTCTTGAATTCTACAGCAGGAGCAAGCGGTGGTGCTTACGGTAGCCAAATGCTAGGAGGCATGGGTTTGTGTAAATATCACTTTAGTGTCTTTTTTTTAAGCTAACCTTGTATGCCTTTTCTCTCATTTCAGAACACAGATATGTAGAACTCTTCTTGAATTCTACAGCAGGAGCAAGCGGTGGTGCTTATGGTAGCCAAATGATGGGAGGCATGGGCTTGTGTAAATATCGCTAGTTTTTTTAAAAAACAAAACATTTATATTTAAGTCAATTATATTTAAGTTAAGTTGTTTATGTTTAGTGTATATTTAACTGAGTTTAGTGTAATCTTAAGTCAGGTCCTTTGGAAGGCTATTCTGTCCATTCATATGGGCTATGAAGTTATTTATATTAAGATTCTTTAAGCTTTTAGTTTCAAGTAGTAAAATTTACAGATTAGAATAGATTGTTAAATTGTTTGTTGGGGGGGGGAGGGAATTGTAAATAACATTTCTTAGAGCCCAGTCTTGACTAATATCAGTAAAAAAAAGGACCTGGCAATAAAAACATAAAATGAAGTACATAAATGAGGGGGATGTATGGTGTCCAATTTTACCTGAAGTGAAGGATATGATTTTGAATCCATTAAATTTAATATAAAAAGAATAAGAAAAGCAGCTTTGTAATAATGCCTCTACTTTATTGAGTCCTGTGGCTCTTTTTGCTGATAGTTATATGCTATTAGCTTTTACATGGTGCGTATAGTGGAGGAATAAAATGCTGTTTAAAACTAGCTTTAAGAATTATTCTAGAACAGGATTGGTTATAGGACAAGAAGAGGTATACTCTGGAAGACAATGTAGATTTAGAAGTACAAGCCAGGTACCACCAGGTACCACATGGCCTTGGAAACAAGAACCTAATGTTTTCTTAACTTAACAGCAAACCAGTCCAGTTACGGTGGTCCAGCTAGCCAGCAGCTGAGTGGGGGTTATGGAGGCGGCTACGGTGGTCAAAGCAGCATGAGCGGATATGGTAAGCATGTTTTTAATTGTGGTTTAAGTTTTTTAAGGCCAGGCATGTTTTATAGCTGGGGGAGGGGAAATATGCAGGTTCCTTTTTGAAATTGGGCATATATGATAGCAGGATTGTTTGCTTTGGTGGTGGTGGGACAATGGGGGGAGGAATAAATGCTGAGCATAATTGCTTTATTAAAATTTTGAGAAATGAGCATTGGGGGAAGTGTTTCATAAATGGCACCTAGTAGTAATTGATCATAACTTGCTGTCGAGCCAGAAAATGTTATCTGCCTCCATTAAGAATAAAAATTGTGCCTTTTGTGATTTTTTTTTTTTTTTTAAATTTAAGTTTTTAAATTTTTTTTTTTTATTAGTAACTTAACTATTCTAGATGGGATAATTAAATGGTAGACTGGCGGTTGGGTTTAAGATCATTTTCTAGACAGTTAAACTAGGATTGGTTTTGGTTTATTTTCAATTGGTCTAAAGAATGGTGATTTTGGTATTATAGTCTTACCCTACAAAATCCTTTTGCAGACCAAGTTTTACAGGAAAACTCCAGTGATTTTCAATCAAACATTGCATAGGTAAATATTTTCTCAAAAAATCTAATTTAAATTCCCAATAGCAAATATTTTTTTTTATCTGTTGTAATAACACTTTCTATAGCAGTCAATGGCTCTGACTTTAACTCCATGGAGGCTGCCATTTTGGGCACAGTGAGTTGCCATTAGTCCAACTGAGTAGTCTCACTTCCTGCCCACCATGAATAGGAAAAGCAAGAGACTTCCCCCTGTGCTCCCTATTCATATGCCATTCAATTAACATTGTGAATGTTTTGTGTTAAATTTTTTAAATGCCTGTTTAGCTTTAAAATCATTGTGAAAGTAATTTTGCAATTTTTGAAAAACACTAGTTTTCCTTTAAACTTAAATTTTTAATCCTTAAAGATCCATTAAAATGGTAGCACAGGAGTATGGCAAGTTGGTACAGCAGTGAAGGGGTTAACGGAGGCCTGTTTGGAGTAAGGGTCCCCCTATCCCAAACATGTTTCTCTCTCCACATAAAACAGCAGCCATTGTGCACTACAAACAAATTTTATTTATTTTTGTGAATACTGTTTAATGTGGCTGGTACTTTGAAATGGCTATTAACTTTTTCCCACGTGTATCTCTTTTCAGGGAGCCAAGGAGCGATGAACAGCAGCTACTACAGTAGCGGGAGCCGTGCATCTATGGGAGTGAACGGAATGGGAGGGATGTCTGGCATGTCCAGTATGAGTGGTGGATGGGGAATGTAATCCTGATCACTGACTCTTGGTCAACTTTTTTTAAAGAAAAAACAAACAAAAACGAAGTTTAACAGTTTTGCAATACAAGCTTGTGATTTATGCTTACTGTAAGTGAAATCAGGATTGTTTTAAAAACTTCAGGTTCAGTATTTTTGAACACAGAAAAACATTCATCTAGGATGTAATAACCAAGTTGAGTAAAGACTATAACTGTTAAACAATTTCAGCTTTTCTCAAGGTAGTTATGTTGTAGGAGTGTACTTAAGCAGTAAGCGTATTTAGGTTAAAGCAGTTTCAATTATGTTAAATGTTGCTCTTATACCACATTACATGGAACACTGTTTGAGATGCATGTTGGGAGACATGCTTTTTTGTAAAACAAATATAGGAGCTGTGTCTGCGATTCAAAAGTGAAACATTTGGCATGTTTGTTCTAGTTTATTTCGTTTACTATCCTGTAAGGCACGTACGTTTTAAGCTTTTTTTTTTTTTTTTTTTTTTTAAGTTAATGGGGACAATTTTGAGACGCAATACGGATACTTTAGGATTTGGTCTTGGTGTTTGTATTAAATTCTGAGGCCTTGATTTAAATCTTTCATTGTATTGTGATTTCCTTTTAGGTGTATTGCGCTAAGTGAAACTTGTTAAATAAATCTTCCTTTCAAAAACTGGAATACATATTGTCCTTTTTAACAGTGTCATTTTTTGGCACCATGCTAGGTTTCCTCACCATTCCCTGTTGAAGTGATTCAGTGACCTTTGTTGGTAAATCGATTCCCTACTAAAGAGAAAAGCAGAGATTACCTTCAGAACCCTGAAAACTACCTAGTATTTGGAATTATATTTGCTTAAGAATTTGGGACTGTCACCAAAGTGTCTGGGTGCTTGCTAGGGTCTAGTGGGGAAATAAAGATAGGACATGAGTGCCAAAAGGAATCAACTGGACATCATCTTTGGCAATCTTTACCTGCAGAGAGATCCAGAAGTGAGACTGAGACTGCCTAGTTAGTCAATAGAGGGCAACAGTAATTTGGGGTATGTGCTATGCGCCTTTGAATATGCATATGTCAAGTTTTCTAGGAAAGTTATGGCAGAACATTTTTCTAATAGGACTAAATTTATGAACAAACATTTGAAAATAATTTTACAAAACTATGTAGGATATAAATGTGTGGAGTTGTCTTGGAATGACAGCTAACCCAAGAGGGTATAGTGTTTACTGCACAGATAGGTAGTTTAGCTGGGACAGTTGAGTGTTTGTGCCAAAGTTCTCTAGTAGATGACTCTAGTAAGAGAGTAAGATTTGCTTTTAATAACTTTACATTAGAATTTTGAGATCAAAAAGCCAAGCTTGTTTTTAACTACAGGAAGAGGGATTTTGCCGGAACAGATTTGTTTAATTGTATCTTTCAAAGCCTATAAGGAGCAACTGTAGTGAAAGAGAGTAAAAGCTTAGGATAGAGTATGTCGCACATAGTATTCCAATTGCTTGTGGTTTAAAAACTTTTCCAACCTTAGTGGAAGCACATTTTTTGTTGTTTGTTGTTAAAGTTTAATATTTACCTCAAGACTAGCATTTTTTGTATTAGTAAATGCTCAAGGTGGGGGAATTTACAGCTATGACTCCTAGGTTCCTAAAGCCCCAGTGTAGCGCTCTCCATTGTTTGAGTCAAAGGAGCTTTTAGTCTCAAGATGTGATCAAATTTGAATTAAGACAAAAGCTTTCACTTCTAAACATTAACATCTACTTGCCGGTTTCTTCCTTACATTACATAAGAATGTTGCCAGTTAACTGCTAAATCCAGTGATATTTTTTCTTGTCATTTTATTTAGACCTAGCTTTTGACATGTGACCACCACTTCCTGGATGTGAAACTGCTCTTGGTCCTTGTCTGATGGTTACTTCTCTTTGCTTTGCTAAGGTATACTGGCTGATATTTTGCTTCAAAACTTTACATCTGCAATTTCTCACTTTTGTCTTACAGAATCCCTTTGCTTAATAAGAGCAGCATAGCTTTAGTTCCCTAATCCTTCAGAGGCCTTTTGTATTAGAGTTCAAGTAAAAATGAAAGATGTGGATCCTAAAGTCTAATCCACATTTATCAATAATTTTGTTTTCAAGGGCTAGTATGGTGATCTCAAATAAGACACATAGAAGACTGTTTAATTTTTGGGTTGCTCTATTTAGTTTTGAGACTTTTACCCATTTGGCCCTTTGGTCTTTACCTCTTAGACAAATAATGCAGATAGGCCTTCTATGTTGGACATATGTTGGCTTCCTCCCCCTACTGTTTCTATGGTTTTCTAGGTTTAATAGTCCACACACATATATTGATATTGATACTACTACCCGATTGGTATTGCTTTTCTTGATTTCATCCTTAGTCCACTTGCTAAATTCTAAGTTTTTATCAACATCGGGGCTTGTAATTGAATTTATTGGTCAAAAACTCTTCCCCTGCTCCCCACCATATTGCTCCTGTTTTAGTTTCCACTGTACCCCCACCATTAAATGTGACACCTTCCACAGAAAATGTATATAGTGTTCCAAAAAACACCTAACCATGTCACCCATCACTAAGACTCTTTATGTTGTATCCCACTTCCTCCAGAATAACCAGAATAAAAAGCAAACTTGGCTGAGCATTTTAAAACTTTTTAATAAGGAGCCTGGCTACTTGGGCTTCTGGACTATCTCCTAGAGGGCAGGGATTTTTCTATCCATCTGCATAGTGCTTAATGCTTTGTATACGTTGCTGTTTTAGTCCCTTTCATTTCCTACTGAACTCAACTCAAAGGGGTTTCATTTTTCAAATGACATTAGGGCAAACTGGGTTAAATAACCACTTATCTGACTCCACATCCTCCACCACCACCATATCCACTGATCTAACTACTTGTTCCTTTGCATGTATTATGATTTTTAAAATTTGCTGGTCCCCAGTATTCAAAACCCAAAGGTCAATTTATATTTTCTGTGCTGAGTTACTAAAATCAAATAAAGCTGACGAAAATCTTACCTCAAGCTTTCAGGAAGTTATTTCAGATCACCCCATCCAGTTCTTTAAATTCGCTTTGAATGAGTTTGAATTAGTCTCCTAATTAGATGTCTTTTCCCTCCCTATATTTTTTTGCTTAAAGAATTTTGGAAGTGGCTGAGGTCAAAGAGGTTAGCTTTCAGAGCATATTCCAGAGATGGATGGGAGTAATCCTTTTAAGGCAGGAAGAAATGAGTCTTGGGACACATTTGTTTGTGTCACAGTGGAGAAATTAGTGACAAAACTGCAGCCCACTGAGCATGTTTATGGGGCCTTTAAGGGTTATGGCAAATGGGCTGATGAGGGGTGGGTGGAGACTGAGTTTTTTTTTTTACTCTAGTCCGGCCCTCACAACAGTCTGAACGACTGAACTGGCCTCCTATTTAAAAAGTTTAGAGGACCACTGCTTTAGAGAGTAGTTTTTCAGTAGAATAATGAGTGGGTGATGAGGCAGCAAGCAGCAGAAATAGGTTAATCATTCCTTGGTAATTCACTTGTTTAAATCTAATCCTATAAATGCATATCCTGTAGCACTGTTCATTAACATGGTTGATTTATATTAATTAGGTCAGTTAAAAACTCTTGTCCCCTCAGTGGACAAAAGATTGGTCGGACTGGAGTTCAAATGTGTTATCAGATACTGTATAACTACTTCAGTAACTTTGCCAAGAAAATTAATTTACTAATCACCTAGGTAAGGAACCAAATGGGGTTAAACTTTGCATGGCTCATAGTTCCTGGTAGCTTATCTGTCAGTACTGACTCAAGTGCATTGTTTAACCTAAATGCTACTGTTCCTATCGAAATCATTAAATTGGAGGGACTAGAAGTGCCATCAGCCATGGTTTTTTACTCAATTCTACATACATTAGAGTAGTTGTGCACACTTAAAACAACAAGTCAAAAGCTTTTATTGTATCTCATGGGCATGAGAAGCAAATCTTGATGTTTATTTTAAGTTCAAGGGAAGGAAATTTCAGTTTTCTGGAGACACATGAATCAGAAAACTTTCAAAGATGAAAAAATTTGTAGATGTACATCTCAATGTTGATTATTTTACATGTGAAAAATTACAGTGGCAAAATCTTGAGATTCACTGCAGGAAAAGAAAAACCATTCTGGAGGATCAAGTCAAGAGAACAAAGGAGAAATAAAATTTAAATAGAGAAAATAATCTCAGACCATAAAAAAAGCACACCAATATTTCAGTACATTAAAGAACAATTAAAATACATTAAAGTATATGAAGTGCTGTTGACGAACCTTTTTCTTTCTGCTCTCATGAAACCCCCCTGTAAATCAGTAACATACAGATTGCATTAACAATAAGCACAATGGGGATCTGATTACTGTTCTAAGACTTTCCTTTGCCCTTTTTCAGAATGATAGAACAGTTTACTGCCAGGAATGTTTATTATAACGATCAGAAAAACTGCAAAATTCACATTCCCAAGCTTTTTACAGGGAGGCAGGAACTCATTTACTCTGTAGCTAACTTAAGGACTTTTTGGCATTCGTGATCCCTAGGAAGAATTGGATGAATATCTTTGAAGGAGGAGAGTATGGCAGGCATCACATACACGTACAGGCCTTGGATAGGATGGCAGTGCAAGTTCATTGCTTGAACATGTGTTACAAAAGATGTGTCCACAGTTCCGACAGTGATGCTAAAGCATGGTTAAAAAAAAAAAAAAAATCTAAAATTCAGCTGCTTTACACTTTGAATGCACTTATAAAAATGAATGTCACCCCAGTTCATTCACCCAATGTCACTGACTCTAGTCTACAAAAACAGGACTTGACATAATCTTATTGCGAATGAACAGCAACTGAAATTTTCTCCTGAGATCCTTTAGTCAACAGGTAGTCTGAGGATAAGAGATGGGGTGCCTTGGCACCCCATCTCTTATCCTCAAAGTTCAAAATTCAGAAATAATTTGTCTGGGTAGGACATTTTACAAACGAAATGGTCATCTTTGAACATACTGAATAATCCTGCGATACTAGAACCAAACAATTTGGGCCCGATCACCTTTTTCCCTAATCAGGTAAAGTGATGAGATGGGCATGTGCAATGCAATGGTTCTAATGATTCAAGTAGCAGGAATGTTTTTTACCTTTAATATATTAAACTGGCAAGACTGGAACCTCATGGGCCTTACCTTCCTCCGGGAGATGGAGAACTCTTTCTCACACTGTTTGCAGTACGTTGCTTCATCATCTTTTAGCCAAGTATGACCCTAAGGAGAAAAAAGCCCTAAGAATTGGATTTTTCATCTGAAGGAGGAAGCCAAACAAAGACTAATGGCTAGAAATGCCAGTGATACATCTTGGCAGTAACATCTCATCTAAGAGCAATTAATCTCTCCAAACAACTGAAATTTTTAGAATCTTAAATATTCTGGGTAATTTTCCTGAAAAGTTTGTGAAGGAGCACCAAGTATGGGCTGCATTTTTCTAGCTTTGCTGTTTGTGAGACATTGGACCTCAGGCTCTTTCCTATCTGTAAAAAGAGGAAGTTTCAGTCTTGTCATTTCTCCCCTCATCATGTCTCTCGCATCTCTTTTCCATTTCCATATCACTTTTTGCCTGGATCACTCTCCTAATAGCCTCTTAACCACTCCCTCTGCTTCTATAGTTTATTCCCTTTTCAATACATAGTAAGATTACTATGTCTTATTAACTCATCATTGTTTATGTTACTCTCTTGCTCCCCTCACTGTTTACTGTATAAAGTTCAAACTACATGGCTTGGCATTAAGACTCCACACTGACTCCTACCTACCTTTCTAGCTTTCTCTCACACTTTCTTCCTATCACATATCTCACACTCTAACCAAGATGGATTGTGCCAGTCATTCTCTGGTTTTCCATTTTCTGTGGCCTCTAGCTATAATCTTCCCTCTTCCTCTGTGACTTATCAAATTCTACCAATCTTTTCAAGCTGAGCTGAAACAGCATGTTTTCCATAGTCTTCCTAATCACTGTGACTCTCAATGAGGACGGGTGAGCAACAGATATCACAAAGATCACAATTTGCAAATACCCCTTGGTTCATAATCCAGTACCTTCAGTGCCTTATTGACCTCTTTTATATCTTCCATCTTTAGCTTTGATCTGGAAAAAAAAAAAAAGACAGTTCTGATAGAAGAAAAAAAAGCTTTATCATGTCTGCTGAAATACAGAAAAAGGTTTTTTGTGAAAATACCGTGAAATTAACTTTGCCCTTTTTATTTTTTTGGTCCAGAGATCCCACCATATTCTTATGTATCTGAAGTTGGTGTTTTTTTCTCTGATTTCTAAGGGGCGATTTTAATCTATTTCTATTCCTACTTGGTTAGAATCGTTAATTTGAACAAGAATATAAAATTCCAAGTACCACAAAGATTTATGAACATTTAGAAGGAAAATAAGCTATACATACTACAGTTTTATATACTAGGCCATCTCAGGAAGAGTATGTATCATAGAAACTTAATGAAAGTTGGAGGAAATTAAGTGTGGCTTTTTTCCTTGCCTTTGATGCTTAAGAGAGAATTGAAATCTCTATTCTTTAGTTACAGACCAAACGAGTAAGAACAAAAGTAGAAAAGGGAAAAATGAGAGGGAGAAAAAAATGATCTTCCAGTGTTTAGGTATTCTAAATGGTACTTAATTCTACTTTAACTAGGCTGAATGACCCAGGACAGCTAAGAATGCTTTGTTCAAGATTACAATGATTAAGGAGATCAACTGGGGATTTTGAAACATCTACAGCTAGTCTAGCAGTCAGTGAGCACTTTGCATCTATAGACAAATATCCCAAACTAAACATAGGTTGGAAATCATACTTTTAAGAGCAAAGCCAAAGAAAACATCAATAAAGTTTAAATTTCTGAAGTATATAGTTTTGAGTGAAATCAAACTTTTAAAAACATTCTCCTTTTTTTAATGAATGCCAACCTTGAATAGGGCAATTAACAAAATGAGCATCACACAATATTCCTACCAACTTCCACTGAAAAGATTTAACCATAACTCCCAAAGTCTGTTGTTGTATTAGATCTTTTCATTAACCCCAGCTTCCTACAAATGCACAATTTTGTAAGTAGCCATGTTGGAGACAATTTTTCTATTATACCTGTGAATGTAAGCTGGTTCTGGATTTTACCTTGGTAGTGTGATTCTCTACACTGCTGGTAATAACACTAAAGAAGAGCATTTCGTTAGTTGAGACAACCTATTTAATGCTGCTATTAAATAATACACAAGATACTGCCACACTTTATCTACTAATGTTTTGGATAGAAAAAGAAGGCACACATATCAAGACCCCAAATGACAAATGCTGATATACAATATGAAGTCAGAATTGTAAAGACACTGACAAAGAAGTAGTGGATTCTTACGTGGGGCATGAGGTATACACTTTCAAACATAGGTAGTGTGATGCTTTGGGGATGAAAAAAGAATCCTATTCTCTCTTAGGCAACAAAGGCAAGGAAAGGATAAATTTTCACTCTCAGAAGGTCAAACACAGCAAAATGCAGACTTGTCTTATATGTTTGTTTTCCTATTTAGGTTACAGTATTTTTCAGTAGACTGCAAGCATTCTCTATTTGTCTGGCACATGCAAAAATGAATGCCCATAACAAATAGGAAGAATTGCATTGTCATTTTGTTATTGGTAAAATATCAAGGCCTGTCTGAATAAATTAAAAATTATGAGCCTAGATCAGAAACAAAAGTGAAGACATGGTTACAAGATGTTAGCAAAAGATTAACTTGTAGAAAACATGAAGGAATCATGTAGTTCAATACTATATACTTTGGGAGAGCTGCTACACCAGAGAACACTTCAGAGACCCACTCTTTTGTAATTCAATACCCATCGATACCCATTAATTATAATGGAACATATTCTTAGAATGTAGGAGTATAAGAAAAGTCATATCAGGTCAGTCCCTGGTATTCTATTTTGAAGTTCCAAGGACTAAATATGCTTGGAAATTCACAACTGTGCCTAAATGAGGTTCAAAATGGTAGGATGTAAACTGAAATATCTTTACTTCCCTTGATAACACAAGAATAGCTTTGCAATTTCATCTAAGAACAGATCTAAACATTTTTTTAGATCCTATAACCTAACCTCATAAGAATAATGAGGTCCAAAGATTGGACTTTATGAGAAAAAGGGCATTTTAATTTGTTTAGACATACTTTGTCTAGTTTGAAGAATACCCATTTATAATCTGGTATACATTAGCAATTTCATTTATATTTATAGGCTAAAAAATTTTAATCTTTTAAAAGTTTGGTTTATGCAGTAGGATTCAGGTTAATTGCTTATCTCTGAACCTCTTTAGTTTCATCATATTCTTCCTGAGGAGGACAAAGTAATAAAAAGGCAGAGAGATCCAAATGTAAACTGTTAACCTGCTCTGAAGAAAATCACTGTGTGACTGTCCCAAGTACACTTGTTTAAGACTAAAGAAGAAGAAGAGAAAAAGAGTATGGGTAAAAAGGTTTATAGAAGGGAATGAGAAAGACTGAGGTAGATATGGATGATATGGTCGGCAAACAGGTTTTTAGTATTTAACATAGTTTTTTGATCTGACTCAGTTTAAAAGTTCCATTTATCCTAATTATGTTAAATCTGGGAACTTACTGGCTGAGGTGCAATCCCATTTCCTGTAGTGCTTGTTCCTGTTCTTCACAAATCTTCTGTAATTCTTCTTTTTTCTCATATAGTTTTTGAAGTTCCTATAATATTTTATAAATAATCAAAGATCCTTAGTTTCTTTTCTTTTTTTTTCAATTTTTATTATTATTTTTTTATTGTAGCTTATTATTTACAAGATATATGCATGGGTAATTTTTCAGCATTGACAATTGCAAAACCTTTTGTTCCAACTTTTCCCCTCCTTCCCCACCCACTTTCCTCCAGATGGCAGGTTGACCAATACATGTAACAACTACAATATATGTGTACATGTCCAAACAGTTATTTTGCTGTACAAAAAGAATTGGACTTTGAGATAGTGTACAATTAGCCTGTGAAGGAAATCAAAAATGCAGGTGGACAAAAATAGAGGGATTGGGAATTCTATGTAGTGGTTCATCTCCCAAAGTTCCTTCGCTGGGAGCTGGTTCAGTTCATTACTGCTCTTTTGGAACTGATTTGATTCATCTCTTTGTTGAAGATGTCCACATCCATCAGAATTGAAGATCCTTATTTTTCTTTTTCTTTCTTTGAGGCTGGGGTTAAGTGACTTGCCCAGGGTCACACAGCTAGGAAGTGTTAAGTGTCTGAGACCAGATTTGAACTCGGGACCTCCTGAATTCAAGGCTGGTGCTTTATCCACTGCACCATCTAGCTGCCCCCGAAGATCCTTATTTTTCAAGAATAATCACAACAGCAACACTAAACAGCACTGGGAAAATTCCCTAAAGCTGCAAGAATGAACTGATAGAACTAATTTTTTAGGATTTATTTCCTGGATTATTTATATGATTTGAGTGACTCATGCACTAATCTTTGGCACAAAAATGACTTTATCCAAAAAGTAACTGAAGATGTTTAGATTAAAAACCTCTATACTTCTGAGTTTATCTCATCTTGGAATGCTATTGGGCTGTAAGAAGTGATAATGGGGATGGCTTTAGAAAAATCTACTAAGACTTATATGAACAGATACTGAGTGAAGTGAGCAGAACTAAAATATTATACACAATGATAATATTGTAATGACAACAATTGTGAAACTTTTAGCTACTCTGATCCATGAAAATTTCAAAGGATTTATGAAAAATGCTATCTACACAGAGAAAATTGATGCATTCTGAGTGGAGACTGAAAGCATATTTTTTCACTTTTATTTTTCTTATTGTTTGTAATCCATCTAATGTGAAAATCTGCATGATTTCAGAATAAATACTGTATTTTTCTTAGTCTTCTCAAAGAGTGAGGGGAAGAGAAAATTTGGAAATGAAAATAAAAGTAAAAATAACTTTCTCCTCAAAAAACCAAAGATATGTGCCCATCTTATATGGATCTGCTTTGCAGTCAAGTCCTCAAATAGTACTTATATAATAGTAAATGTAATGGATTTAAAAATTTTCATTTTTTTGAAATAGTATTTAAAAAATTAAAATATGAACACTTGAATTTTGCTTCCTAAATTTTTTGAATTTTGATTCAACTAACAAAAATATTTTTTTTTGTTGGAAGTATGCTATTAGTTAATGGATCCTCAATTAGCTGGTTTCTTGTGAAAGAATAATTAATAATTTTTAACAAAAACCCATTTCCTCATTTATGACTTATTTATAGCACTAAAAAGCACTATATATATATATATATATTTTTTTTTTTTTTGAGGCTGGGGTTAAGTGACTTGCCCAGGGTCACACAGCTAGGAAGTGCTAAATGTCTGAGACCAAATTTGAACTTCGGTCCTCCTGAATTCAGGGCTGGTGCTCTATCCACTGCGCCACCTAGCTGCCCCCACAATATAGATATTTCAAACAGTATCTGAAAATTCTAAATTCATAAGTTACAGTGGGTTTACAAAAATAAATCACAATGAAAAAATTGTAATCACTTGAGGGGATGGTGAATTTTTACAGTTTAGAGATATGAACAGGATGTGAATAGGAGTTGTATTCTAATATTGGGAAAGGAAGTAGACTTGTATAAAGTGGTAACATTCTATGTGAATTCTATCTAAGGATTAAGGGTCTACTGTGTTGGATTGGTTGTTTTCCCTCTGGGCTATTTTGACCCTGTATCTAACTAAACAAAAATTAGTAGGTCCTTATACTCTTATTAAATAAGAAAGACATGGTTTCTAATCTCTAATTCTATTAAGAGAAAGAAAGGGTTCCTTCCAGTCACTCTGATAAGGAATCATATAGGATAGATCCTAGAGAGGAATTTATCCAGGGAAATTTATTTTGCCTTAAGAGAATATGCACTTAGTCCCACTTCTTTATTTCTGACTTGTCGACAAGCCCACCCTATCCCTTGCACGAGCTAGTTTCAAGGCATTTTAAGGCTATCCCCCTCTGATCCTTGAAAAAACCAGGGTTACTATAGGTTTGAACCTACTCCAAGATGAAATTAGGGTTCCAGTTTGATAGGGTATGATATTAACCTCCTGGGATGGCTATAGAACTCTCATACATAGTTCTCAGGGATGGTTCAAAATCACTAAAGATAGGTGGGCTCTCCTGGGCATTTTGTCTTGTGGGACTTTTTTCTTCTTGAAGACCTTAGGGTAGGATTATTAGATATTATCTGCCCAAAGGTATTTGCCATTCTGTTTACTGGTAAATGGTGCTGAAAGATGCTTCTGCAATTCAACTTTTCTGTTCAACTAAACCACACTTCAAAGGCTCTAGAAAATTTTTAATCATTCCATTTATACAAAAAGAGAACTATCTTCAAATGGTTTTTCTTAAGCTTCAACATGACAAGCACAAACTCTCAATCATCTATACACTGTGCAATTTACCTTTTTCAGCCCATCAACCTGGTGCAACTCAGTTTTGAGCAGAGAGGCGGTATTCTTCTCTTGCTGCAACTCTTTCTGAAGAGCTTGCCTTTGCTCTTTTTCTGACTTTAGCTCTCTCTCGAGACTTGAGCTGTTTTTTAAAAAGAAGATGGTTTTAAATGGAAATTGCTATATTATGGAAGACAACTAAACTTTGGACTAGTGCAAGCCAAATAGAAAGTCACTTGGATATCTCATTTCATGGGCTGGCAAGTTCTCTTTCTCAGTGATCCTTCGAATCATTCCACTTTCTCCCAAAAATGTGTAGGTTCTACAACCATTACCTATGAGAAAGGTAATTGTTTTCTATTGTCAAGTGTTAAAAAAAATTGTCACTGTGCTGACCTGGGAACTAGACCAAAAAAAACTGTTCAGAACATAGGTTAGAAGAGGCTTTTGCCTAAGGTAATTTTTTAGATAGGAAATAAGGCAACTTTCAGAGGAGAGGAAAACAAAACTCCGATAAAAAGAAAACAAATTTACTATTTTATTTGTTTTATGTGTAATGCTAAGTCCTTTTGTGCTGTGCACTGGAATATGAGCTCAGGGAATAACTTCACAACCAGAAAACACATTATTGTTCCCCCTCACATCAAGCAATTATAGCTGGGAATTATCTACCATTGTTTGTCCAGTTGGGAGAGCTGCTGTTGTAGGGTTTCAACTTTGCCACCAAATTCTTGCTTCAGTTTGTTGTTTCTCTCTTCAGCACCTTGCCTGGCCTTTTCTGAGTGACGTAATCTAGATCAAAATACAAAATACAAAAAGACATACATTCAGAAAACATGAGGTAGCATTGAGACTCAACGTCTTATAAACATCACTTCCAATCTCTCATACATACTTCTGAATCTGAGATTCAGAGTAGATACTCTTTCATGGCCTCCATTTTCAGTATGATTAAGAAGACATATATAAAAAGTCTCAGGCTTTTGGTGCAAGGTCATTTTGTATTATTCTTTAAGAGAATTACAGTATTAGTCTCTACAAGAATGAGTGATATTCATTATATACCTCTCTTCCATTTCTTTCATGGCAGATATTACTTGATTGTTTTTTCCTTCATAAGATATGATTGTTTCATTCTTCTGTTGTAAGCAGCTCTCTGCATTCTAGATAGGAAAAAAGTTAAATTCAAAGAATTAAATGAAAAAAAAAAAAAAGTTTGTATGTATCCGATGTTGTAAATTATAGAATGCTATATAGAAATGTCAGCTATAATCATAACAACAGTATCAGATGTCAGAGAATCAACTCAAATCAAAACCTTTGGAATGCCTACCTAATATTCTTAATGTCTTATTTTCTTATCCCTCTAAAAAGTGTATCATTATTTGCTGAATGTCAGAATCCTGGAAAATATATGAGTAAATCTCAAGTTTTACAGACAGAAAAGGGAGGAAGAATGCAATTGGCTAAACTGTAGTAGTCACCAATGATTATTTTGGTCCTTTGCTTTTACCACTAGAGTGCACTCTCCTTGCTGGAGCTGATAAACTCAAAAGGCTTGTTTTAATTTGGAAAAAAACAAAGTAACATAATTAAGCATTAGGTGGAAAGAAGGTAAATATAGGGTATGGGACAATGGCCTTTGAAAAAAAAAATTAATGAAAAGAAAGGGAGAAGTCTGTCAATTACACACAAATACACTGAGGTATGGTCACTATGGCAACTCTTGGGGCATTCTTTTATTTGACTCTCAAGTCATCAAATGGATAGTTGGATAAATTGCCCAAACAGATCTGAACTAAATTGGTTGAAATCTGACTTAAGGTTCAGAGAGAAGTCAAGAAAGCAACTATTAACTCCAGAATGCCTCACACAAGGAATCCATGGTGAGAATCCAAGGAGAGGATCCAGATGCAATTAAAATTAGAGGAAAGATAAATCTACTAGATTCTACTAACTGGCATTGTTTGCATCAAACATTTCTTTATGGTGGTTTCTTTTTCATTTTTGGAGGAGATATATCTATAAAGCTTTAATAGATATACAAGTATAAAGAGTATTCATTTAACGGCTAATTTGTTAAAGGAATTTAGAGATAGTAGGAGAGATTTGGACTCTGAATGATTAATGAAACAGGTTCCAAAGAAGACATTTCTAAATCTTTGTGATTCAATAAGCTAGTACTAATTCATTTTATAGTGATGTCTCTAATACCAGAAAGAAAGGAAGAAAGAGAGGCAAAGAAGAAAAGAAGTAAAAAGTCCATTTATCAGCATTATTACTTTCAATTCTCTGACAAAAACTAAGAGAAGTGAAAGAGGAACCATAATGAAACATGATTTTCCATGGTTATTTATATAATAAAGTAGGAAGTAAAACTAAAAAAAAAAAAAAAAAAAAATTCAGTGTTTTATAAAGGATATTTTTGAATGAATAAGACCAACATATGAGGCATATAAGCAAATAAGGAGGATTATTTGAAAGTCAGCCCAATGCAGCAGACAGTTTGAATGGTTTCCATCTAATCAAAGCATTTTCTCAGCAAAGACCCACTCCTATGTGCCTGTCATTTCTGTATTTGATCTCCCTGGCCACTTTAGCTGAAGAGCGGGAAAGGTATACAAGGAGGCTGTGTGGGTATATTTTACATAATAGGAAAGCTTAACATGGAAAATGGAAACATTTGGAAACCAAACAATTTAATAAAAATCTACTTATATGTGACTCGTGTTGAACAATTAGCATGTGAAGCAGAAATGAACAGAACAAAGAGCAAAGAAAAAAGAAGTCTGACATATAGTGGTATATTTTGATATGTTGCCTTCATTTACAAAGCTGATTTCTACCTGGGCTTTATGAAACATCTGCAAGTTAATTGCTTTGACTTCTTCCAGTTGTTGGCGAAGAGCAACTAGTGTGTCTTGTTTTTCATGTGTATCCTTTTCTAATAGTTTCATTGCAATCTCCATTTCTGTTTTCATTCCAATTTGCAGCTCCAGTTCTTTCTCTAGTTCCTTAGGAGGAAGATAATCACAAATTTAGTTTTAATTTTTGCACGCTGCTCTTCTTGTTTAGTGCTTAATACTGTAAACATTTACTAAGTTTCCATGTCTACCTTAAAGTCAACAATCATTATGGAATCACAAGGCTAAAGGAGAGTCAGTAAGGTCATATAAGACACTGTAGGCAACATAATATTCTTCGCATAATGTACTATATGTCTGTGAAGCAAAACTGGCCTCTGTATCCTGCCAAGAAAACATTAATGATTGCTGATGTGACTGACAAAACAAATCTTTAAATTTTTGCAACTGTGTCTACTTTCACAGTGATTCAGCAACTGAATACCTTCTTGCAATTATCCTTGTCCTTGTGTCCCATACTCACCATTCGGACTCTTTTTTCCTCTTTCAACTGTTTCCAAACATCACTATACATTTCATCCAGGCCTTGTCGGGTTTGTTTGTAAGTCTCAAGCTCTACCTTTGTATCTTGTTTTGTTACCTGTATCAAATACAAATGTTAAGAGTACTTCAGAGAACAATTTTTTTTTTCTTTATTGCTGTGGCAATTGGGGTTAAGTGACTTGCCCATGATCACATAGCTAAGAAGTGTTAAGTGTCTGAGGTCACATTTGAATTCAGGTCCTCCTGACTTCAGAGCTGGTGCTTTATCCACTGCACCACCTACATGCCAGAGAACAATTCTTTTGCTCAATTATTTGAATAAAATTACTTAAGGAACTTGAAATCCTTCCTTAAAACCATAACAACTTTCATATTACAAAAGGAAAAAGATAAAACATTCATAGGTTTAATATAATTAGACAACCAATCTAGATAAATGAAACAAATTGGTCCTGCCTTTTCTGGATAGCACTTTCAAAGGATAGTATCTGAAAGTCAAAACCAATGTAATAAGTTACTCTATAATTTCTAACAGATGAAGTACCGCCAATGTAATGGCTGGGAGAAGACCTGGCGGTCTTCCACAAGCCAGAGCAGAATTTCCACTGGAGGAATTTGAAGGATACGATCCTTTTTCAGCTCAAAGAGGAGAGTTTGCCGAATAAATACATGCTTATTTTCTGCAGCCAGTTTTCTAACCTCTACACTTTTTTCACTTCTTTCCCGGATTAATTCATTTTGTTCTTTTAATTGTCGCTGTTCTTCTTGAAGTGAATCAATTCGATCTGTAGCTGCTGAAAGCTGGTCAAAAAAGGAGAAGAATTTTAGTGCAGACATTACCCATTTAATTCACTGAAATTTACATATAATTTATGATTCAAAGTTAGACACAAAGTTCACAAATCTTAGCATTCACATAAAAGCAGGATCATAGAAATTTAGAGCCAAAAAAGGTTATTTCCTTTCAGATGAGGGAAATTAGGCTCCCACTGATGAAATAATACTAAGGACATTTAGTTAAGTCCAGAAACTCCTTTTACTATTACTGTCACAATCTCCTTTTTAATTCTTTTAAAATATATTCTTACGAGGTCAGGGATAAAATTTAATTCTAAAAGGTTAACTTATATCACAGATAAAAGAGAATGAATTTTGAACATCTCCTTTTGTCCCTTCCATTCACGTAAATGCCACTAAGCTCACAGAACTGGCAGCTTTTGCTAAAAGGATATTAGTTGATTTTTAAAGTAAAAAAAAAAAAAAGTTTTCAGTAGTAGAACTTGAGTTGCCAGTATATATAGAAACGTGAGAAAGTATTTTTAAAAAATTAACAAGTTTAAGAAAAATTTACACTTTTCATAGTTTTATGTAGGGAAAATGAGGATTACCCAAAGAAAGATAATTTCTATGATCAGCAAGGAAGGCTTAAAGACCTGCTAGGTATGTTAGGTATAAATACACAAGCCAGCTCTCCTTATCCCTGCCTCAGAATAAATGTAAAGAAAAGCATAAAAGAGCATCTGAAAAATCTTAGGACATTTCCCTATTCTTTTCCCCAATACTGTGATAGTAAGAATTTCATTTGGGAAGTTTATAAGCCAAATTATGAGAAGGGAATCACTTAGTCTCAGCATTTAAACCAAAACTTGTAGCTGCCAAATAATGTGCATTTGATGATCAGAGAAACTAACTGTGTATATTTGGCTATAACCTTAAGAATGGGCTTTATGCATAAGTTCACATTGTCCAATATGGGACAAAAAGCTTTCAGAATTCTCTTTTTACAATGATAAAGAATAGATATTAAATAACATCCACAAATTATTCCAAATGGCACTTTAACTGACTAATCTCTTGTAAATTCTTGTAAATGTATTTGATCCATACTTGAGCTCAGTCACATGTAAAAAATGGATGATATGCACCAATTCCTGAATTTTATATTGGCCCCACTGGTCAATAACAGAATGCTAACCAATATAAAATTCTTTTTCAATTCTTCTAATTTATGAACTAGTGTAAACCACTAAAAATTCCACACTTAAAGCATACTTATCAATAAAAATACAGAAAGCATTTCTCCCACCCCTTTAGAACAGCAAGATGAAGATGCCTAAGTAGACAGGGACAGCTACCTGAAGAAAGATTCACAAACAGTTGAGACTGCCATCTCTTGCTAAGAGAGGAGACAAGATGGCTATCATGTCCACAAAGGAGCGTGTGCCTGGCAGCTGGTAGAAAACTTTCGCCTCTTCCTCATCCCTTGATCTTCCTGTCCTCTCATTTTCCACTTCCTATGCAAGAAACAAGAGAAAGACCATGCTATGGAAAGACTGGTCAAGTCTTATAATAAATGTCTGTTGACTTGACTTGATTTGATTTAGTTCATATTTCCAAGAGGCAGGTATTTGAGGGAGAAGGCTAGGGTATTTGTACCTCTCAACAAACGTTATAACCTCTTGTACAAAGAGTGGCTATACAATGTACTATCTATAATTCTATGCCATTTGGATTAAAGAACAAACAAAAAAATTGCCCAAATAGTAATGCCACAGGCTGTCCACTGAAATTTCATTTTAATGTCTTATGGTATGGAGGAACCCTAGGTTCTTAAGTGAAGTTTTAGAAGGCCCTACACTAAGTTGGAAAGGCTTCAAGTACAGATATGGCCATAACTTATCACCTAAAGACCTGCCTGACTAAGTTTGAAGGGGCTTCTGAACCTCAGTAAAACTCAGTTTGAAAAAAAAATGAGGGCCTTTTTTTTTCTTTCTGGGTTTAGACCTATGATTTAATTGTTGTTTAAGGTATACTCATGAGGAGGAAATTCCCTCATCAATGACAATCAGCAACTCTTGTAACTTACAGACTTAAGAAAGTCTGGGCCCTGTGAGAGTTTAAAAAGATCATGTGACTAGAATGGGTCAAAGGAGAGACTTGAACCCTGATCTTTCTGACTGAGGCTGACACTTACCTGCTGTCAAATCAAAGAAACAAGAGCAACAACAGTGCAAGTTGCTAAGAGTGGGTCACAGATTTTGGGGAGATAAGGCTTTCTAAATAGTAATCCTATGTAGGGCCTAAGACAATTTTCACCCACTAAAAACTCAGTAACACAGCAGCAACAACAATAAACATTTATTAAACATTTAACATATATGAAGCTCTGTAATAAGATGTTGGAGGCAGGGAAGATAAAAAACAAAAAACAAACAAACCAAAAAAAAAAAAAAAAAAAAAAAAAAACCAAAACTGCTCTATGAAGTCTGAAAGAAAAGTCTGGGTCCTAATATGAAAGCAAGGGAATTGTGCTATGTAAAAGATTAAAGAGGAATTCAATTGGTGAAGAGAAAGAGGCAGAGAAGTATGCGAGCAATTATGTTATTTGGGGAGCAGAGAGTCCAGTTTGGCTACAACAAAGTGGGAATAAAGGGAGAAACAGAACATAAGTCTGGGGAAATGTGTGTGGCCCTAGAGAAGGAGAAGAAAAGAAACCTAAACAACTCAGGAGACAATCTGAAAGCACTAAAGATTTCGGAGCAGAAAAATAGCATCCCCAAATTTATTTGTACAAAATAGGTTGCTAATCAGGGTAGATGTGAGAGAAGAAAATGAAAGGAATTCCTGTACGAAAGAGAATGCTATAGTCTGAGTGGGTGGCAGTGACTGGATAATGTGGTGACAATGTAACTCCACTAGAACTGAAGTGGACAAGATGAAAGTACAAACTGTTTTGGAGACAGATCTGACAAATAACCAGATATGAGAAGTGAGAGAGGGTCAGAGATAGCCACAAGGTCAAGAAAATGGGTGTGTGCCATAGACACAAATAGAGAAGATGCCTGGGTTTAGAGAAGTGATTTTGATTTGGAGCAGATTAACTTTGAGATGCTGGTAGGAGTTATAAGTAGAGGTCCTGGAAGCAGCTAAAGATGTGAGTCAAGCTTAGAAGTTTTCCATACTAGAAATATCAATTTGGGTGTTATTTGCAATGACCAGGAGAAAGAATTTAGAACAAGAAAACAGACTGTCTGCTGCAGGGAAAACTTACTCTGAGGGGTAAAGAAAAAGATGAGGTGCCAGTGAGAAAGGCAAGGTATGGGAAGGGATGTAGGAGAATTGTTAAAGTACAATATTATTTAAATAAAAGGAAGAGGGAGCACCTAGAAGGAGGAATCCTAAGATCACATATTTAGAGCTAGAAGAGATGGACTGTTAACAGAGTCAGCAGCTTCATAGAGGTAAGGAAAAAGAAAGACTAAAAAAAAGCTACCAGTGAATTTGCTGACTAAGAGTCATTGGTGACTTTGAGAGAAGCAATTCAATAGTACTCATATCACACTGCAAAATATTGAGAAAAGAAAGAGTAGGGAGTGAAAGGAAAAAAAGACATTTAGTTTAGAGAACTTTGAAAAGTTTAAAAGCAAGGAGAGAAATGGAAGAGTAACTAGTTGATTTAGGAGTAAAGGTAGGCTTTCTTGGAAGTGGAGAGATCAGAACATGTCTGTAGGCCAAGGGGAAGGATGGCTAGAGAGGAGATAAGATGACTGCTGGAGGAAAATCCCACAAGAAGAGAATTGGGATCAAGTAAACTTTGATAAATCAAACCCAATTCAGATAACTATAACTGCAATACTTTTAAAAATATTAAATTACAAACCTCTTCTTGAAGTTTTGAATTGGTCTTTTCTAGACAGTCTATCTTGGCCTGAAGATCCCCAACAGTGCAGCTGTAATAAAAAGATTAAAGACTGAAATTGTGGGCACACTAAACTTTCACAATTCTATATCCTTAATAATGGCGATACTTCTCAATCTTGGTTTTATAGCACCTCAGGATGGCTGAGATGGAAGGGAATAATCTTATGAATTTTTTCTTTTCTTGTCTCCCATCACCTTATTGTTTAAAATCACAAAGTATTTTCTAGAGGAGCCAAAAGCTAGAATATAGGTTTGAAATTTAATAATGACAGGGTCATTAAAAATAAATTTTTGCCTTGTCAGTTAAGTTTCAGCAATGAAAGTAAATATATCCATAAGACAAACCTGAATTACATTTATTTGCTGTAAATGTCCAAGGTATAGTTAGTACAATTTTACTTGTTACAAACAGTATATTATAAAGCTCATCAAAAATTATTTAAATGACATAAAAAAAAAACATAGTCCAGTTACATCCACACTATAAGGATATATCTTTAAGATACTGCCTTTCAGATCAGTTTCTATACTGCTATGATCTGAATGGCTCCTGAGATGAAGATATCTCCATGCCTACCATATATGAGTCCATAGTTGGTGAATACTGTCTTAAAATTCAGAATAACTGCTTAACTGGGAAACAAAAAGATTGAGTGCTTAAAACTGAGCTGAAATTACTTGACAAAATACTGAAAAATCCATTATTCTGCTAGTCTCCCTTTGAAAACTTTTCATTTTATGATTTGTAGACTACTAGCCAAAAAAGACTGTAAAAAAAAAATTCGAAACTATTTCCCAGAAGGAAACTAAATTACTCCATTTCATACAACTCAAGTTCTAGCCATTACTTTTGTTTGTAAACTAAAAATGTAGGACAACCAGAAAAGGGCTTCTTAAAAAAAAAAAAAAAAAAAAAAAAAAATTATGATAACATTTCTAGTGAATTTTCTTTGGAAACAAACATCTTGTGAAAGGATAATTACAACTGTAAATTCAGAATAATTTTTCATGAAAAAATAAAAGCAAATTCGAAATTTAAAGAACACCTGTAATAGTAAAAGCTCACATTTACAAATGTTTTTATGCTTCACAAAGCACTTTCCTTCTAAAAATTTTGTAGAATACTATAAGCATGGTTATCCACATTTTACAGATGAGGAAAAAGATTCAGAGAAGAAAAGTGACTTGCCTAATGACCAATAAAAATAAAAAGCAAATGAATCCTACCTTAAGTGTCTGTTAAGTTCTTCCACATAATTCTTTTGATCAAGGACATCAGTAATTCTTTCTTGTCTGTTTTTAAGAAAGAGGGATTCCTTAATTCATTAGTTATTCCTCATCTTCATTCTCTATTCCCCTCCCAAAACTGACTACTTCACACAAGCAGTAGTGTCTCCAGTATTAGAAATTGACCACTCAGTCATAAAACTTAGAAAGAAATGCTGGAGTACAATGTTCATCCTCCAAACTAATGACTAGCACTAGTGAAGGAAAAAGAAGTGTAAGACATTATCTATCAATGAACCACTTCCATATTTCTGCTGAAAAACAATGACTGTTGTTACCAGTCACTGAGGTTCTTGAAGCCTTTATGATCTGATCTGTTATTTGTCTCCCTCTGGTTGATGAGGTTTGGGAATGTCAATGGCCCAAACTCAAGGTTATTAACTTGGCTCTCTCCTTCTGGCCAGTATTGGTAGATTCATGGAGAGGGCTCATCTCATTTAGATATTTAAATAGAGTTATTGGAAATGGAGTTATTGAGCTGGCACTTGCATTTGCAAAACAAAAGCAAATCAAACCCAATGTGTTCCAATATATTAGCTTTATGTTTAATGAAAACTCACTTATTTCAAAATATGAATCTCAAAAATAACACCAGACATCTTGACAGGGCTTTCATAGATATGAAGGATTTTCACATCCATTATTTCATTTGATCTTCACAAGAAGTCTGTGAGGGGAGTAAGGCAAGGAATATAGAAGAGGACCTCAAGAGTCTAAGATATTAAGTGATTTGCTGAATACTATCTGTTTATTAAATGTTCAACTAAGAATTACAAATTTGGTCATCTTAAGCTTTCTCTAGTGCCCCTTTATAATTACTAGTTCATCAGAGTATAGCAAATCTGGTTTCATTACTTCATTATACATATATGGAAACTGAGACTCAGAGATGGGGAATAGTGATATGGCAAAGGCAGCAAGTGGCAAATGGAGGACTCTATCCAGGTTTTCTGACTTCTTGTCCATTGTGCTTTCTACTGCACCAAGACAACTTGTGCTCTACTACAGTATTTGTTAGAATTCCATCATAAAGAATAATTGACTGTATACATACTCTCTGTCACCATCAATATCCTGCACATCCTTAAGATATAAGGAAAAATCGATCACTCCAACCTGATTAAAAACACACACACAGACACAAAAGTTTAGATAACTCTTTCTATAAAGAAAAATCTAAGATGGCATTTCTTAAGAAGTCAAAACATTCCTGTTATGGTTGATGACTTTCAAAGCAAATCATTTGCATGACTACTCTGGAAAGTGATCAGAAATAATGGAGATAGAAGAGTCCTCAGCAGCCATTTAGCCCACCTCCTAAGGGTGGTTAAATGACAACCAAATACCCATATCATGTAAGAATCAGAGGGACTAGTTAAACTTCTAACTCTAAAGATTTTGTGATTTTAAAAAAAAATGTATTCTGGTCAATATAATTTACAACCTTGCTGAAAACAAAGTTCCATTTGAATGAAATTAGCCTGGATATTAAAGAAGGCAGAGGGAGATTCTGGCTTGCTCAGTACTTGTTAGTGACTTATGAAAAAGTGATAATGGTGCTCTCTGTAAGAGTTTTTTATGAACCAACCATACTCTAGGAACTCTCAAAGGAATTCCCAGTCTTTGGGGAGTCTTTTGGGAAAGGAGTTCATACATAAATCTTGAGAAGCCACTATCACTAGAAGGTTATCTTTATCCAGTAACAGAAAAATTACTATAGTAATGCAATCCCTCCATTAAATGGCTTTAAGTTCCAATTTAAAGAAAGACTGTTTTTTTTTAGAAGAATCAATTTTCACTTTCGAATCATAAGATCCAAACACCCGATGGGCCTTCTGAGGACATCTAGTCCAATCAGTGCCAAAGAGTTTCTTCTAGGCCTTGGAGATCCAGCTTCTATTAAGGAAAAGTTCATGTTTCTCCATATATAGCTTACTTTTTTTTTTTGGGGGGGGGAGTGAGGGTGGGGAAAGGGAGAGATGAGAAGAGAAAAAAATTATTTTGAATTTAAACAGCAAATATAGAGCCTTTCTATATATACAGAGCAGAACACAAAAAAGCTATATGAAAATATAAATCTCATTTCATATTGAATGTGTTCTTTATACCTATATGCACAGGCAACCCATTGTATTTTTGGGTAGCTCTAATTCTTAGGAAGTTTTTCATTTCATCAAGTTAAATCTTCCCTTCTTCAACTTGTACCCACTCTTCTTCTTCAGCCCTTTTAAATACTTAAAATACCATCCCATCCTTTTAAAATTTACTCTAGGCCAAGCATTTCCATTTCCTTTGCTGATCTTTATATGGCATATTCTTCAGTGTTCCCCAGATCACAGGCACTATTTTCTAGACAAACTCCAGTCCGTTTATGTCTTTCCTGAAATTCAGAGTCCACAATAGAACATAGTATTCTAACTCTAGCTGGACCAGGCTAGAAAAGGAACTATTCCCTCCCTACTTCTCTATGCTTTTCTTTTCTTCATGTAGTTTAGGAAAGCATTATCTAATTGCTAAGAAATCAAGAATGCACCAGTAATTGTTAAAAGAATATATGGAAACAGTTAAAACACTGGGTTATAATAAACTTACAAATTGTTATTTGTTCCAAGTATAGCTCATGTCTTTACAACTAGTAAGCAACGCTGGTTTAACTCAAGTACTTCATTCGAGAGCAAGAATTCTGTTTTACCTGAGAATCCAAATCTTCTCCTTTTAAACAAAGGTTAGCATCAAGAACATTGAGGCCCACCAGCAGACCTACAATTACGGTTCCTTCTTCTTCCATCATCAATGCCTCAGGTTCATAGAATTCACTAAAAGAGATTGGCAACCACCAAACTTATGTTTATTTTAACAACAATTCTGACATTTATATATAAGCTTAATTTGGTATATTGGTCTAATACAAATTGTAAAGTTTCCCCAAATTATATTTGTGGAAATAAACTTGATTTTTAAAGTAACACAATTAAAGGCACAATGCTCATGAATGTTTACGAAAACTATTATGACTTTTTAGGGAATGATACCTGCCAGAAAAAGATCCATCCTACCCTCTGTAGCAATTGGAAAAGGGAATTGTATGGGAAAAAATTCTCCTTGCCATTAACCACAGGCAATCAGAAGAAGCAAAAACCAGATACACTGGTGCTATTTACATAAATACAAATGTCCCCCCTCCCCCATGTAAAATTTAACACAGCGGGTATCACTGACCCTATCTATAAATATGGCCTTTATATCAAATTCTCTAACATTTATATGTTGACATTCTTCTGATGATTGGTCAAAGTAGTGAAATCCTCTTATAATTTTTTCCATCTCAATGAAAAATAACCACAAAGCCTATGTTACTTTCTTTAAACTCTTCAGGGTATTCATTCCAATAAGGACCAATAATTTTCAATGTCAAATAGCTATAATTAGTACTAATAACAAATTTGTAGAATGTTACCAGTACTCAATAAATGAAAGAATTAAAAAAAAAAAAAAAAAAAAAAAAACTATGGCTGTATAATGCTATTCTTTATACAACAATAATAGCTCATATTTCTATAGCATCTTGAGGGATATCAAAACCTTTTTTTTCATAATAAGCACGTAAGGCTAATGGCACGAAGTATCATTCCCATTTTGAAGAAGTTCAAAGGAGTTAGATGGTTTTCCCAGGGTGACATACTGGTTAAGTATGAAAGCCAAAAGTAGAACCCAGAACTTTTAACTTATGAAGCTATTTCCACAACACTATTCTGATTCCTAGATTATGCTATAAATATTGCTACTATAAATATGGTCAAAGAGAATTTTTAATATTAATAATGTTAATCTGAAAAGAAACCATATGTCATAGATTCTTGCCTAAAATAAACACCATACATAGGAATATTTTTAATCAAACATTAAATAGCTATTAGAAATTCAAAAAGATTATAGGATACCTTAAGAGATGCTTATTATCTATAAGCACTTTCAGATAATCTGCCAATTTCTTTTGCATGAGTGCAAGGTAAAGCCAAGCCCTTCCTCTTCCTACTGATGTCCTAAAATAAAACAAATGGATCAAAACACCAGAAAAAAAAACAAAATGTGAAAAAGACCCCAATGTAAGTTTTATTCATTTTTAAGAAACACAGATTTTTTTTTAAAGTTCCAATATATATGCAATTTTCTCTAGGAACCTGAAAAAATTATGCCTGATTTAAATAAAAGAATACAAATATTATTATAAAATAAAAATAAGTACATGCCTTGGATTTAATTATGGGGCAAGAGTTTTATGACTTGAGAAAAAAATGGGTTGTAAATAACTATTTAAAAATAGAAATCATGAAACAACATGGGAGAAAAATAGAACTAAAATCCTTCTAAAATAGATTTAAAAAGCTTATTCTGAATGGTTATTATTATTATTTTTTTAAATAAAACCGGAATTAGTATTCAACCTAATTTAGTTAATAAGAACACTGGCAACTACAGCAATAATACAAAATCAAGGAAAAGGAGAGAAAGCTCAATCCATTTTTAAGATGGAGGCAGACCATACTTGGGCATAAAATCTGTCTGACAAGTTATAGTATGATGCCAAACTGACAGTAAAATAATTTGTTTAAAATACTATAAGCAAGTGTATATGCTATACAGCTTCTAGAACTTCTGTCAAAATTTTAGGAGAATTTTTAAAAAGAAATAAAATTGCTATACCTCCTTAAATCATCCCTCCTACAAACCCAAAAAATAACCAAATTTCTGCAATATATCTGTTTCTTAAGAAAACATGTACAACAAAGTGACTGATATTTTCTTCAAAAATAACTGGAATTTAGCCAACCTGATTTCTCTGGCACCTTGTATTTATAGAATTATACCAAATTTCACTGACTTGTTTTCCATTTGATTGTGGAAATGCACAATGATAACATATCTGAGTTACATCAGACAGTAAAATTAATATTAGCATGTGAAGCCAAACTTGGTCAAGACTTATACTCTACAAATTTTAGAACCTAAAATTAGGTCCTCATTCTTGGGTCATAGCTCAAGAACTAAGAGATCAGAAAATATTTAATTCAGCTCCTTCACTTTGCACAGAAGGAACCTGAAGCCAGGATAGTAAACATCAGATGAAGAAGACCCCAGGTCCTCTGACTCCAGAGCCAGTGTTCTGTTTCCTGCACCATATTTCAATCAGCCATTAGTAATCTACTAATTTATAAAATGGAACAAATACATCTGAAACATTTTTCTGAGATTTCAGAGAAAGGTGAAATAATGTGAGAGTGAGAAATAGAAGAGCCTTTGAAAATAACTAGACTAACTTCCTCATTTGACACATGAGGAAACAGAGACACAGAGGTTAAAGGTGTTGATCATAGATTAAAAAGTGTCTTAAATATCTCAATTGTTTTACAATCTAAATAAAATGGTTGAACTATTAAATGTATTATGTTTAGCTGAATAATGTTTATATGCATTAGGAAAAATTGCAGAAAGAGTTAAATTTCTTAGAAGACTGAAATTATACCAGAATTTATATAATTACTTCTCACTTACTTTAACTCGGGCAGATTTTTAACACTAGTAGCTATATCTGATGCTTCTGGACAAAGTTTCTCCACCAGCTCCAGGGGACCAAAGAAAGACTTATTTTGGCCAATAAAACTCTTCTTAACTATAAGGGATGGAAAATACAAAATTTTATTAATAGTATAAAGCTTCAAAACTTCCTTAACCCACAAAACTACAACCCCAAATGGTACTTTATCATTACTACTTTATAAATCCTTGACTTTTCTGAGTTCGGAGAAACCTTAAGAGATCATCTAGACATCTGGTATGTTGGTGCACAATTGATTCATAGAGGTTGAGGCTGATGCATCCATGGAGCTGGGAATTCTGAAATGAAGTAGCCTAAGACAAACCATCAGATATCCACTGAGGCTGGCTCCCAATATAGTGAAATTCCCAGGTGACAATAGGGCATCAAATTACCTGAGGAATGAACCAGCTCAGGTTGGAAATAAGAGCAGATCAAAGTAGTAGTAGGCTCAGAGCCAACCTGGCTATCAACCTGGCTGATAGAGGGAAACTCAGTCTTAAAAAAAAAAAAAAAAAAAAAAGCTAAGGCATTTCTAGTTAATTACTCATATATCTATATCTATCTGTCTACTGACAGATTCCTAGGCTAATTACTTCTACACAGAAATATACACACTGAATGTTCATTTGAAGGTAGCTATTACAGCTAAACTATTTTAAAAGAAAACCCTTCTTTTTAATTCTTGCTATCCACATAATTCATTTCTTCAAATCATTCGTTCTAAACACTTCAGCCCAAATTCTCAATTCTACAACACGAGGATGCTCACCTTTCAGGCCATGTTTGAGACAATGCTCCATCACCACAAAGAACTGTTGCAAAGGGGCGTAGTCTGCATCCAAGCTTCTACCTAGGCTCAGGGCTGACTGGATCAGGACTTTAATACTCAGCTTCATCATATTCATCAAGTTGGAGCGTTCTTCCATCATTTGGCATTTAGCAGCTGTTGGGGAAAAGAAGCCATGCCTTGCTTAATTGGACTAGTTAAAAAAATGAGCTTATCTGCCATTTGATGGGGCCTGAAATGGACCCTACCTATCGAAGTACAGTGAGTAAAATTATGTTTCAGAGACACACTTCGGGATTCTAAGGGATTTACAATGCATATCAAGGACAGAATGGAGTCTAAGACATCTTTGCTGAAAAACTGATAGCAAGCTAATCTGATTTTACTTTTCCAGTTTTATCTCCCATGAACCTTTCCATCTCTCCCTATCCCCAACTCATCCCCTAAAAGTCAAGGATCAGATCCCAGGGTGCGGTCCTAATCACCACCAAGCATGCGCATAGCCTCCAGAGGCATAACCTGGAGACATCTCCTTCCCCCAGCCAGACAAACAATATAGTAAAATAACAAAATCATCTGGCAGTGTTTTTTTTTCCGTTACTTAAACTAGCATTTTTCTCGCCATGGCCTCAGGGAACCAAACTCATATCCCCATTTTAGGATTTTAAGCGCAGCCAAGAGGCCTAGGAGGTCAGGGAATCCAACCCCTTCATTTTACAAAGGAGGCCACAGGCCCGGGACGGGGCGGGGAATAATATGCCCTAGGCCCGGTTCGGGCGCGCGGCCTGCAGGCCAGCATACTCGCAGCCCGAGGGGTCGGCCTCTTCCAGGAAGGCCCTTAAATTCTCTACCCCGAGAGGCCCCGCTAGCCTGCAGTCCGCGCCCACTCCACTCCCTGGCCCTCCCACCCGCCAGGCGTGCTGCAAAGGCCCGGGGGACAGGACTCAGGTTACTGCAACAACACTGGACCCCGAAGGCTAGGAAGAGGATAGTCAGTTACCCCGGGGCCTTCTCCCGGGCTACCCAAGGATGTTGCCTAGGAGATAGCCTCACGCTCTCCAGGGGCTTCTTGGGATTGGACGTCCTGCCCAGCCGCCTTGCTCTCTCGACCAATGAAAACACAAAGATTCGCGAAGTACACAGTCCTCCCCGCCCCAATCCCAGGGCGGGGAAGGGACATCATCCCACCTCCAATTCTTGGAGCTAGAGGGAAGGATGCAAATGAGAGAATCACGCTCTTCTCGCTGCGGGAAGTCCCTGAATCTCGCGAGACAAAGTCGGGGAGAAGCCATTTTACGTTCTTCTTTGGTTTCAGTCCTGACATGGTGCCTTCCCGCGCTAAATGGGCGCAGGCGTTTCAGGAAGGGGCGGGGCGGGTGTTCCGCGGTCACGGGCTAAAGGAAAGATTCCGGTCACTCGTTCTGTTAGCTGGGGTCGCAGGCACTGCCTCAGCTAAACTTAAATCTGGTTTTGGTTTTACTGAAAGGGGAGCTTGGGCTGGGAAGTTTCGTCCAGGCCTAGTGACCAGGGACCCGCGGGCGCCGCCCCAGGCCGGGATAGGGGTGCTGCTCGTCGCAGTCTGTCCTTCCTCCGGAATCCCAAGTTCAGCGGAATGCTTTCCCCCGGGGGCCCTCCTCCAGCAGCTTCACATTAGTTACGAACCCCACCTCCTCATTCACTTTACTGAGGCCAGGCCTGGCACACAGCAGACCCTCAATAAACGTTAATTGAAATAGAAATTTCCTTTATTCCTCCCTTAGAAGACGGGCGGGGGACGAAGGGGGGAGTAGTGAGGAGGCAACTACTGTGTATCCCTCACTCTGGACACTGCGGTCCAGGGTTCAAGTAAGATTTCTTCCAGCGTGACTTTGGCCTATTTACCATCCCTGAGCCTCAGTTTCCTCATCTGTTAAATGGGAAGTTTGGGCTACGTGGGTCCTTTCCCGTCCCAGAAATGTTTTGTCAGTTTTGCCTTACCTCGGCAACACCCTGTTCCTCAAATCCTCCCCTCGATTATTCATTTAACACAGGCCTTTTTTGGAATGAAAGAAACAAGCACTACTGAATACTTAGCAAGGCCCAATGATTTCGATGCCATGAACAGAAAGGCCGTGTGAGGTCCAATTCCCTGTGTAATTCTCATTAATAGAAAGCTCTATGGACTTGTTCTAATTATACTATCCCATCATTTTGATCTGGTAAGAGATTGTTTTAAACAGGAAAGGACTAAGTGCCAATTGCTGTATATTTCAAGGACGGGATGAAGACATAACTGAGAGGAGCATCAACTAAGTGCCTGCAAACAGCAAGTCCTTTCAGTCTGTTAATTTATCCTTAAAATAAAGAGTACAATTAGATGTTCCTGAAGGTCTCTCCACTTTTTTTATTTTAAGATTATTCCGGCTAGGTTTTTGTAAAAGTGAATTCTGAAGGACTGCTGAAAGAAATGGGACTGTGTCCCTACTGCTGAACATCTCTAAGGGGAGAGACGGGATATATTGTATGAGATACGGTAAGTAGGGCGATTTAATTTAATTAGAATGCAAAACAAGAGCGCCTTATGGACTAACCCTGTGATTTCCATGAGGGGGAACTTCCGGGTGAGAAAACTATTAATGCAGGACGGCCCCTCTTAGCAAAAGCACGAGATTTGCCCAGTCATAGAGTCAGCTTGTATCAGAGGCAGAATTTGTCTCTGGGTCTTGGCAACACTTTGCAACAGTATCTCATTATAAGGAGTAATGTGAAATTCTAAAAAGAAGGTCTGCAGCCTAATTGCGGAAAGCTTTATGTCAGACCAAACCGCAGCTGTTTTATTAATTATTATTTATTACAGAGATGCTACTAAAGTTTCCAGAGCAGGGAAGTCACATTGATGAGGTAACATGAGTGAGGTAACTGGGAATCAAATAATTAAAGTCTAGTGGGTACAGGGAGTCACATGGAGCTCCCCTGCAACCCCTTAGGATTCGGCAAGGATACAAAGTTAAATCAGGTCTAGTGAGTGGCACAGCAAGGCTAAGGTCTGGTTAGTAAAAGGCATTAGATAGAGGAAGATATACACTGACAGCAGCTGCGGGGACAGAGGGTCTCTGATGCAAAGCAACTTGGCTGGCATCTTTCAACTCTGACAAAAGATGATTCTAGCTTTGCTGTTTTTATCTGCTTGAAGAAGTAATGGGAGGAACTCAGGTTGATTCCTGGAAGGCCAGATTTTTGGGCTTTTCAGATAAGGAAGAAACTGTTTTGGGGAAACCTGAGCAGATAGTTGGGTTATTCAAGCCAGCTCAGATCCGGTGAGGGGCTAGGTACAAGCCCAACCTAGTTTGACCAGATCTTGTATCAAAGGGGGGCTGAAAACCCAGGCCAGCTGGGGGCTGGGTACAACCCAAACTGGCTCACTGATCTCTCCCCTTGGGGTTTTGACCAGATCTTGTAAATCAAAGTAACAAGGAATCTTAAAGGGGGCTATGCCTGCAACAACATGATTGGACTTTTATTTATGAATAAATTTTGGAAGCTGTGCAGAAGATGGAGTGGAGACAGGAAGACCAATCAGGAGGCTAATGCAATGGTCCATGTAAGAAGTGTTGAAGACCTGGATTAGAGTGCTGGGCGTGTGAAAGAAAACAGAGATGTGAAATAAAGAAGACATTGAGCATCTGACTGGCTATGGAGTGGGAATAGGGTCAGGATGAGTGAGGAAAACTTGGGTAAATGAGGGGTGGTGGAGCTGGGAGGAGGGCTGGGTTTTGACCCTTTAATCACTATTCTTCAATTTCTCACTATCCACTTTTTCCTCTTTGTAACAAAAATCCATGGGTCTCTTCCTTCTGATCCTTTACAAATCTTCACTTCACTTTACTATCCCCTTAAGATACTGTTCTGTATTTTGGTCTTTCGTAACCAAACTCCAATAAAAAGCCATTGGAAACTCACTGCCTCCACTTCTTTCTCTCCTACAGTTCCCAACCCTTTGTAATTTGGCTTCTAATCTCATCATTCAACTGAGAGTGGCTCTCCAAGGTTACCAGTGATTTCTGAGTTGCTACTTTGGACAGTCTTATCTGAGGCTTCATAATAATTGACCTATTTGGATGTAGTCTCTGACTGGGTTAATCAGCTCCAAATCCCACCTTTCCTTGTAACTAAGTACATACAGCTAAGCAAATCGTTGGCTAGGTCTGACAGTGTGTGCCTCTTTCCATGTTTAACCCACCTCTTCTGAGAAGAAAGCATTCTACAATCAGATGTCAAAATTGGTCACTGCATCAAAAGGAGTTTTGAAGTTTTTTAGTGTTTCTTTTTTACGTGATTGTGGCCAAGGAGCAAACTGTACTGTTCTTATTACTTTGATCTGTATCAATCTTTGACTCCTTTGTGTTTATCATTTCTTTCCATGTACTTTTCTAAACTTCAGTGACAACTCTGTTCAGGTCTTTCTGTTTCAATCGCTTTATCTTCAGATGCCTGTTGGTTATCAACCACAGAATGTCCTAGAGACATCTAAATTCAAAACTGAACTTGACTTTCAAATTTACCTTTATTTTTATATTAATGTTGAGAACACTAAGTCCCAGACACTCAAGTTTACGATCCTTACATTGTTCTCTTCCTCCTTTATTCCCATCCAATAAGTTGCTGAATTTTGTTCGTTCTACTTCCACAACACCTGTCACATGTGTTTCTATTCATGTGATTTCTATCCTAATTCACATCCTCCACTCTTTTACCTGGATTATTGCAAGCTTCCTAAAAAACTTCCTGTCTCTCCCATTGAGTCAATTTTCTGCATTCTAGTAAAAATAATCTTCCTAGAGCACAAATCTTATCAATTTCCTTGCTCAAAAAACTGTCCGTGCCTCTCAGATAAAATATAACTGTGTCAATCTCACATTTAAAGCTCCCCAGAACATAGCCATCTTTCTCCTCCCTTTGTACATGTAGCTTTATGTTGAGAATATACTCTTACTCTGCTTCTGTCTTTAGGAATCTCTAGTTTCAAGACTTTATACATGAGCCACTTCCTATTAGAAATCTTTTCCAATCACTTTAGTTAACTATCCTCTCTCTCCTAACATATTATTTATATACTGTTTACATAATTGCTTACATATTTCAACCCCTCAGAATCTAAATTCCTGGAAAATAGGGACTATTTTTTGTTTTGTCTGGATCTCTAGTTCCTAGAGCACTACCTTGCATATAACAGTTAATATAACAATTAATGCTTGTTAGACTGAATTCAGTATAATTTAGCTTTGTGAAAAGTCAGAATCTTAGTTATTGCCATATTATATTTACTTGAATAATCCTTGTTTCCCCAGATGTAAAAGAGAGATGACACCCCTTATTCTATTTCAATTCCAGGAGGAAAGAGGATGAACTCTGAATTTTGAAAAGGAAATTTTGTTTTAGAAGTCTGCTAAACATTACCATATTGAATTTTTTTTTTTTTTTGTAAAAGAAAAAAGAAAACTTAATAGAGAAAAAATGGAAGCAAACCCTATATAGATAGTAAATTGTAGGCTATTTGGATTTATTTCACAGGAAAAAATATCCTTTTTCCACTTCAAGAGTAGATTTAAGATAAATTTAAGACAAAATAATAGACAGTTTCTGTAGAATTGGGGTTAGAATTATCTTTTTTGGTATTCAAAGCACTAACAATTCTCAATGAAAATGTCTTCAATTATACAGCTGAATAATTTCCCTTTAGGGAGAGTGCTTTGAGGAAGAAATTGAACTAGTGAAAATATAAATTGTGGCCCACATTTCAGGATGAATGACAAACTTTTTGCTAAGGCAATACTGACAAATCTTAGGGAGCAGAATTGGATTAATAAGTTGTTGTTGTTGCTGTTTGTCTTGCTTTCTCCAAGAGGAACATGACATCAGGAAAGTGATAACATGACATGAAAATGAATTGGATTTAAGTGAGGGAAGGCTGTGCAAGGTCACCTGTCTCACTTTCCCCTCCAGAGTTCTGGGTCCAGTGGCAAGATATAGATCAAGATGATTGGAGATGGCCCTGGATACAATGGGAGGCCTTGGCCTTTTTAAGTTAAGGATTCAAGAAGTCTCAGGATTGATATCAACACATTATTTCACAGATATTATCCAGTGATTTGGCATTATATTCTTAGGGGAAATTCTCAATATTAGTAGATTTTTAAAATATAAAATTGCTACTAAGCAAAGCTGATAACTACTAAGAAATACTAAAATGATACTATGCAGAGATCAAGCAATGGAATTAACAGCATTTATGTACATTAAAATCTAAGTGATTGAGGCCTGGCTTTAAAATAGATTGTTGTGTAAGATGTAATACTGCATGTATAAGGAAAATTCACTTCACAAAACCTAAGAAAGGAGTCTGGCTATTTTTATACAGTTGCTAGGAAATGACTATGTTAAAGTAGTCATGTGGAAAGCCATTACATATATGGAAGATGAAAGAATTTTGCCACTTTCTTAAAATTCCTCCTTAAAACCTTTAATATTGTCCAAATGTATTTGTTCAATGATGAAATGGTAAAAATTTAAATCCAATCGCTTTTCTCAATCTAAAGCTATTACTGGTCAAGAAATATATTATGAAATAATAAAAGATGAAATAGTTCAGTAATAGCACTTATTTTATACATATAAACCGTGGTAATGATGTGGCTTTTTGGATACTTAAATACCTGCCACTTGATCATTTTTTCCCCCCCAAAGGTAGATTTTAGGTAGTTTAAACCCTTTTGTATTAGAGAATTCAGCAGCGTCATAAATGCCAAAATGAACTGGCTGGTTATATCCTGGTTTGAACAGTCTGGGCAAATGATATTTGAAATAAATGTCATCCATACTTTAAAAGGCAGACTGGCATTTTAAATTAGTGGTTTTGAAATTAAGGCTAAAGAGGCTGCTGAGAAATAAAGACCATTTTCCCAGAATCACAGATTTAGACCTGGAAGGTTATCTAGTCCAAATCCCTCATTCTATATAAAGATACTGAGGCTGAAAAAGGATAAATAATCTGTGCACACAAGTCACAGAGGTAAGTTTCAATCATTTGACTAAATCTTTCCATTGTACCATACTTTTATTGTGAGATTCATCTTCCATTTTCTCCAGGATTATTTTCTCCATATTTACCCCACAATGACCATTCCAAATAAGTCATTAAGATTTTAGCTCTTTTGAAGTATTCAGAATTATTAAAGGAAAACCTTAAACTATTCGCTAACATTCAAAATGCAAAATAATTCATATATAAAGAAAGCATATGATTATACATGATACTTTCAAGAAATTAAGGTACCTAACCTAGTGTCAAAGAAGTGGAAAGAACACTGAATAGGGAACTGGGAAACTGATTCAAATCTAATTACTTTTTCTAATAGAAGGTAAACTCCTTGAAAGATAGATTGAATTTTATTTTATATCCCTCTCATCTAGCAGTGTCTTGTTCATAGCAGGTACTTAAATTATATTTGTTGAATTGATTAAATTTCTGATATGTCTTCATTTGCAACTCAAGTAAAGACCCACATTAAATCCCTAGTTATTTAGTTGTGTCCAATTTTACGTGATCCATCCCATTAACTGTGTCTATGGGGTTTTCCTGGCAAAGATACGGGGGTGGTCTGCCATGTCCTTTTCCAGGGCAACCCCATTTTACAGAAAAACTGAGGCAAATTAGTGTTAAGTGACTTGTCCAAGATGACACAGCTAGTAAGAATATGAAGCCAGATCTGAACTCATATTCCTGACTCCAGGCCCTGCCTCTATTAAACTCTTACCAAATACCAAGTCTTTTACTAGGCACAAAGGTAGATATGGAAACATGATCCCTGATTTCAAGTAACTTATGGTCTAGAAAGAAAAATGAGAAGCTTAGATGACTTCTAAATTCACATTTTCCTATGAGTCTATAAATCTCAGGTCTTTATTACCATATTATAGAAAGTATGATGATGATAATTTGGCTGTTATCACTGCTTCTTTGAATTTAACATTTTGAGCAGAACTGCTTCTCCTTTATCCCTTATATGTAGCCAAATTAATAAGAGATTATTATTATTAATTTAGAGATTTACAGAATTTAGAGCTGGAAGTACCTTTAGAAACCAGTTAGTCTGATCTGCTCATTTTATAGTGAAGGAAAAAGTTCTTCATGATGCTTATCTATCCCTTATTTTAGCTTCTCTATACCCAATACCTACTACTTGAGCTAATGGCAATGACTTACTCTCTCCTCTAATTTATCCTTCAAACCACTGTCAGAATAATCTGAGGGTTCTCAACTTTTTGTGTCATGTATCCATTTGGCAGTCTGGTAAAGCCACTGGATATTAACTGTTGGCCAGCTGCATTGCAAAGATGTCTGAACACAAAGAAGACTTTCATTTTGGATGAGTTAGTGGTGAGTCAAATAATTACAGTACATTTGAAATAATAATGAGTGTGGAAATTTCAAAATATTTGTAATAACTCCCTATGTGATATGAAAAGGTCTGTGACTTCTGATGGAAACAAAACACAGGAACTACCAATGCTGCTATAATTTATGGCCTACTTTCGTAATTAAAGGAAATGCTAAATTTTAGTTAAAAGTCAGTAGAAATAAAGATCAACCCTTAGAACTACTTTAACTCTTTTGTATGATTTCCTCCCCCCATCCAAGTTCTAAGACCGCTTTGGGTATGTGAACCCTAGATTAAGATTCCTTATTCTAAAGCACAATAAAAAAAAAAAAAAAAAATCTGAATTAGTTCTGTGTTCAAGCCCATTATAATATTTCCTCATCCTGTCTATCCAACCTTATCTGACACTGCCTCCAACAGGGTCAGGCCCTTCATTTTATTCTCTGCCACAGCATATTCACTTTCCTCACAATCTTTGAACCTTTGAAATACTCTCCTAATTTCTTTTCATCCATTTTCAGGAATAAACTCAAATCCTTCTTATTCCATGAAGCCTTTCCCTAAGGCTCATATCTTTCATTATTTATCATCAAACTTAATTTTATAACTTAGTTATTTCTTCCTTTATATTGTAGTTTAACTTTTATCTGTATTTGTATTGAAAGAGAATTTTAGAATTTTATATTTCTCTCACAGTTCCTAGGATACATTAGATTTTCATAAAGCTCTGCTATATTGAATTCATGACTTTTCCCATGTTTTGTCATAAAGAACCTATGTGCATTGATAGTTTCATAGAATCTGGCTCAGTGTAACTATTTTGCATATACATTTCAGCATAATGAAAGGATTCACCTACCCAGGGTAACTTAATTGAATATGCTGTACCTATTAGTCAGAAAGCAAAATACAAAGACCTGCCAAACTGGAAAAACAAAAGATATGCCTGCATTAAAAAACAAACCAATTTCTGAAAAAACTTTCTTGGATAAAACTTTCATAGAAGTGAAATTTCTTGAGAAATACCATATCATGAAAGCCAATTTGGTAAAAACAGACTTCACAAAACATCCTTAATTAAGAAAAACAGTATTAAAATTTGAAATCTTATAATAAGAAATGGTCAAAGACATCTGGGATGTATAAATAGGTTCACACACATACAAAAAAAGGATAATCCAGATAATCTTGCAGCTTCACTTTTTAATGGAAGCTACAGCTCTCCCAAGAAATGGAATATGTTCAAATATTTCTTGAGCATCTACTATATTTAGGGTTTTGATAAGAACTTGCAAAAGGAATATAAATGAATAGAAAACAATCATTGTTTTCAAAGATCTCACATTCTGGTAAGGGAAATCAAATATAACTGTGAAATAACATTGCAAGAGAGAAGGAATAATTCAATACAACCCAAAAGGTGTTCCATCAATCCTAGGCAGTAAAAGTACGATTATGTCTTGTTTTATGAGTGAGGAAAGTAAAAACTAATATGATTTGTTCAAGATCACAAAGCTAGCAGTGGCAGAAAGTAGCATATCTGATTCATAACTATGACATACTGTGACAAATTATGTTCACAATTTTATGTTCCCAAGCTGATTTTAAAAGAAACTAATCTGCCCAGGGTTACTAGTATGCTATTAAGTATTAATTTTTGAAGTGAAGTTTTCCTGGCTTCAACCGTGGTTTTCTAGGTACTATAGCAAGCAGTCTCTAGAAATTCAATAATTATATTAAAAAATGAACTAACTTGTTACATATTGGACCTCTAACCTTTTATGTGGCATGTTCTTTCTTACACAGTATTCAAAATATTAAATGCTCCATTAATCTGTTTTAATAAAATCTTTCCCTATTAAGAGTATTAGTATAAGATACCTTGGTGTCACAAATCTTTCTACTTAATATAACTAGGTTTATCCCACTTTCTGGCAGTAGATTAACCATTTTGACAGCACTTCCCAGAGTAATCCATTTGTTCAACAGTTAATAAATTCTTACTATGTGAACTATATACTGAGATAGTAATTTCTCCATCCAAATCTCCATAGTAATTTCTTTTTACCTATCTGACTGATAGAGGGTCAGAAAAAATTTTATGAAGGAGGCATTAGAACAAAAGGAGACAGGGAAAAGTAATTCAGGTAGCAAAGGCCAGTCTTTTGAGTCAGGAAGATCTGAGTTTAAGTCCAGACTCTGCCCCAAAACAAGCTGTGTGACTCAGTATAAGTTATAAACTCACAATGCCCTAGGCAATGCTCCCAAAACTATAAATTGCAAATCTTTTAGAGTGAGAGTCCATAAAGAACAGTTTCTCTTACTGCTGAAATCAAAAGTCCAGAGAAAAAAGGGAGGAGAAAAGCATATATAAACTTGGTGTATATCCTTTACATTTCATTTGCAAAGAAGTTTAATGAATAGTAGTTCCAGTTCTGCAAACCTTCATTTTAATAAATAGTTGTTGGGGGAAATACAAAGTTTAGGTAACAGTGGTTCTTGGCCTCATGGACCATATAGTTTAGATAAACTTCAAAGACCTGTATACCAATGGAAAATTGTTTTTTTTCCCCTACTGTCATCACGAGAGATTAGTTATTTGGCTTTTCTCCTGTCCAAGGAGGGCAGAGAGCAAAATAGTGTTTGTAATTGTGTCCACATAGTTCCCAGGTTTGTCTTGGCAGGTAGAACCCAAGTATTTTATATTGTTTACAGTTATTTTAAGTGGAATTTCTTTTTCTATATCTTGCTGGTGGACTTTGTTGGGAATATATAGAAATACTGATGATTTATGTAGGTTTATTTTGTATCTTGCAATTTTTCTAAAGTTAATTATTTTCACTAGCTTTTAGTTGATTCTCAAAGATTCTTTATATCATATCATCTGCAAAGAATGATAATTTTGTTTCTTCATATCCTACTCTAATTCCTTCAATTTCTTTTTCTTCTCTTGTTGCTACAGCTAATATTTTTTGTACAATATTGAATAATAGAGATGATAATGGGCATCCTAGCTTCACCCCTGATTGTACTTGGGAAGGTTTTTACTTATGCCCATTACAGATAATGCTTATTGATGGTTTTAATTAAATATTACTTATCATTTTAAGGTAAGCTCCATTTATTCCTATACTTTCTAGTGTTTTCATAGGAATTTATTTTGTCAAAAGCTTTTTCTGCATCTACTGGGACAAAGATTCCTGTTAGTTTTACTATTGATATATTGACAGTTTTCCTAATATTGAATGAGTTCTACATTCCTGATATAAATTCCACTTGGGTTATAGTGTATGAGAGCAAAATTGCTTTTAAAGAGAAAAAAAAAAAAAAGCAAAATTTGTCCTCAATATCTCATCTTTCTTGAGCTTCTTGCTATCTGCTACTACTGCTTTGAGTTGCCCAAATTTTCTAATTGCAGACTCCACACTCCCAAGCTTTATGCTTTTAAACCCTGAGCTTGTTTCCCTAAAAAAACTATTCAGTCTACAGAAATATGTTTAGAATAATTGCACATGTTTAAATCTATATCATATTGCTTGCAGTCTTGGGGAGAGGGGAGGGAAGAAAATGAGAAAAATTTGGAACACAAGGCTTTGCAAAGATGAATGTTAAGAGCTATTTTTGCAAATATTTGGAAAAATAAAATACTACTGAAAGAAAAAAACTATTCAGTCATCTCAAACTAGTATATGCTCCTTACTATTTTATAGGGGTCTCCTAAGGAAGTAATAGCAATTATATACTGATTAGGTTTAGGGCAGATATTGAAGGGGAATCTAGAAACAGGGGATTCATATAATGGAGAGAGTTTGGCTTAAATGAACTCTCATGTCCTTTCTAAATACAGTGAGATTTTGTGATTCAATGTTCCTTAAAGTTCGAGTAATAATCAAATAAAAGAAAGATTTTTACATTGGCTGTCCCCATTTAGTCCTTTATATCTAACCAGGTTAAAACTGCTTCTTTTTCACAATCATAGCATAACAGAGCTTTGGAGTTGAAAGATACCTCAGAAGTGACCTAATATCCCCATATCTCTAAAAGATTATTATCCAGTCTCTGTTCAATTTCTTCTACTGATAGTGTGGTCACCGTCTCAAAAGACAATAATGGGTGATGAAAGAAGCCCTAGAATGAGGAAATCTTGGTTCAAATCTAGCTTTTGCACCTTCAGCTCTAAGATTTCAAGCAACTCACTTCAGCACTGCTAGACCTATCGACCCATTTACCTAGCTACCTTTTCTAAGCAGGTACAGAGTTAAACAAATGTGCGAGGGGTAATTACGCAAAGCAAGTATCTTAACTCCATTCCATCAATATTTAATGTTTAACCACACAGATTTATTTCGGCTGTGACAAAACCCCACCTACCGTTAGAAGTTAGAAACATAAATTGGGATTTTTAAACTTCTGGGTACTGAGGCCATTACTGAGTGCTGGAACTATTTTACATGGAACAGTTGTTGTTGTTGAAAGAAAACCTGTTTCAACCCATGTTTCTCTAACAAAAAGATTAACACCCCCTGTCTTACTCCTAATAGTCGGGTCAGAAATGAGGGGGTTTGTATGTATAAAAGGCGGGAAGGTGTATGATTTATTTTGATAAGACTTTGGCCTGGCTCTCCCGAGCAGCCACTTGTAAGTTTACTTTTTGGACTGGCACCTCGTACACTTTCGGCTGCAGCCAGCCCAGGGCGCGCAGAGCCCGCCAGCGGGCTCGCCCCGGCTCGTTTGCTTACCTGGGCTGGCGGGGCTGTCTCCGCCGCTGCCGCCGCCGCCGCCAGGGAGTTTGCTCCGGAGCCCGGCGGAAGAGGCTGCAGAGCGCAGCGCGTGTCCACAGCTCACCGAGAAGTTCTCGGACGCCTTCCTGGCCAGTGAAAGAATGGGGCGCGACCAGCCCGCGTCGTCCCCGGCCGTCGCCTTGCCCCCAGCCTCCCTGCGCACTTCGTTTGCTGGGGGTACCTGAGTCCGGTCTATGATCTCGAAGTCTTCCCGCGGATCCACAGCGGGGGAGTTACCAGCCTCCCCTTCGGCCATCTTTACACAGTCATCTGACACCAGTCAGGAGGAAGCGGCTTTGCAGCCGCCCCAGCCGCCCGCCCGCTCTCGGACTCGCCCGCTTGCCCCGGGCAGCGAGCGCTCTAACCAGCGCCTTGGAAGACGCCATCGAACCTGGTGCCTTTTAAGCACCAAGAGTGGTGGAGTGCGCAAGCCAGTGTGGGTGGAGTGAGTGTTAGGGAGTCCTCCAACTGTGGTGGGAAAGGGTGCACTTTGGGCAGTTCTCGGCTGCCGGCGGGCAGGAGGGAATTTGGTGAGGGAGTCTCAGAAGCCAAGAACTTGAATGGGTCTCAAAGCCAGAGTGGGCACGAATGAGCTGTAGGAACGACTTGCGAGATTATTTAGGCTAGAATAAAAACGGAAGGAGTCGGTGTCGACAAGAATGCGCTAGGAGTGCTCGCGAGGGGGTGGCTTTGGAGCAGATTTCCCCGGGCTTGGGTGGGATAGTGTTTGGGCGGTGGGGTGGGGAAGGGTGGAGAAAGCCCCAGGCTTTCCACATTCTTTGCGGTCACGTGGCCGCAAGTGTCGCACTTCTTTTCACTTTGGGCAGAACTGAAGGGCCTTCCAGACTTCTGAAGGGACTCCTATAAAAAGAAACAGGGGAGAATTAAAGCAATTTTAAGGAACTAGAAGTGGGGAAAGGAGTTTGGGAAGTGACACCTTCGAGAAAGAATATGAACATTGTGAGTAGCAGTCGCTCCATTCTTTGTTCTTGTATCCTCAGTGCCCAGCGCAGGGGAAGCACTTAAGTAGGCATCTAAACACCTCATTAATTGCTATCAGGAAAGGAGGAAGCTCCGAGCTTGCACGTGCCCTCTTCTCTCCCGGATACGGACATTTATCACAGGCCTTTATCGCCTCATGCTCTGACTGTAGCCTTAGCCTGCCGGTGGGTCTGCCCAATACGGGTCTCTCTACTCCATTCTCCAAAGTCAAACTGATCTCCTTAACGATCACACATCACTCGCACACGCGGTCTCTCCGTAACCTGAATGGGCTACCTTGTTAAGCGGTGCGCTTCCGGTCTCTAGCTGAAGTTACTCCACAAGTTGACTAATGTTTCAGGCCCTGGGATAAGCTGGAGGTACTCAGAAGGGCACAACCATTGTCACTTTCCTCAAGAACTTACATTTCGCTGGGAGGATAACGTGTAAATAACTAGCCACAAGCAAGATATAGAATTGAGGGACCCTGAGAAATGGACACAACTGTTTCTGTGTGGGAAAATTAAAGAACACTTTCTACAGTGAATGAAATTTGAACTGAATCTTGAAGGGTGTCGGTGAAACAAGAAGTAGGGATGTGGTGGAGGAAAGAACCCCAAGAGTGGGGGACAGCCCCTCCTCCCTCCCTAAATCTACTTCCAGGCAGAGGATTCCTGAAATGAAAAGCAGGTTCTGTTTAAGGGCAAGAGTTCCATGATCTTGTGAGAATGCACTCCACAGAAAGTCTTTTACGGTTCCTACCTGGAAGCAGATGCTCAGTGTTGATTACTTTGATGGACAAAGGCTTTTTTTGTCCCTAACTCCTGTTCCTAGACATGAATGATTTCCAGACTTTAGTGGACCGAGTGGCCCTTCCTGTACATATTCTTCCTCCTGGCCACTATTTTCCCAGTTGTTTCTCGCTAATACAGAGCTCAGTTTCCTCTTCACACTCCTTCAACCCCCAAAACTGAAGGCACGGGTGGAAGATATTGCCTTAGCATATAACACTACTAAAAGATGTCGTGCCATTTTATATCAGTACCAAAACCCCCCAAGGAAAACATTCTGAAACTCGGGGGAGTTGGGCAGATTATCTTTGAAGCGCTTTTCAGCTTAATCATCACATAAGATTAGAAGGTTAGAAGGCTTCTCGCTTCTCAATGACTGTCTGACAACACACTAACTCTGAGGTTTGGGTGCCATCTTGTGGCTTACAAGTAGATGACTTCTAAACAGTTTCCAGCACTTTTTTTCCCTTAGGCCCATTAGGCTATGGCTTCCAAGGCACTAGGGGAAAAAAAAAAAATCTTTTACTGGGATCATGGCCCTGGAGTGATTTTTAGAAGACAATTACTCCTACCCCTTCATTTTACAGCAACTGAAATCTAGGGAGATTAAGTGAGTTGCCCAAAGTCACAAAGACGCAGGGTTGAACCAAGAGCTTCTGGCTCCAAGTCTGAAGGTTTTTCCATCTGTATCATGGGTTTGGAAGACTGGGGCTTGGGAGGAAGTATACACTTGGAATAAAAAGGGGCATGAGTAAGTAAAAGAAGAAGAAACAAAAAGTCCTTTTCACCCACAGATTTTAAACTTTAAAACCAGTTTTTATAAATGATTTTATTTTAAATATTTTACAGAAGAAAAATGTAAACATCATTGATGATTTTTTTTTTTTCATGGAAGATTGTTATGGAAACTTCATTCACATATGATGGGAGCTTCTTTTTGAGTGAAACCCCCCCCCTTTTTTTTAATACTGGATTTAATTAATATAATACACTATGATATGAAACCTTTGATGGAAATAGCACTGATGGGGAAATTTGCCAGATAGTTGAAGCAGGACTCAGACTGGGCTTTGTGTGAGGTTCTTTCAGTTACTCCTTAAAGCCAATTTCCTATTCCTGTGACTTCTGCAGATTAAAAAAAAGTCTCAGTTGAGATCCAATTAGATGGAGTAGTTGATAGAACCGTCCTGGAATCAGGAAGACCTGAGTTCAAATCCACTTACTAGTTGTTTGATCCTGAACAAGTAACCTAACTTGTTTGCCTTAGCTTTATAATGCTGAGGCAAGATAGAGATTAGAGAGTTTTAATATTTTTTTTATTGGAGAGCTTAATTGATTGACTGGACAGGACTCTTGTCTCAAAGTATCCATTGGTGAAAGTGAGACTCCCAGATTTTTTAAAAATAGGATTCTAGTAAGAAGAGAAACAAAGGCAGGAAGCAAAGAGCAGGAATTTTCAGGGATGGATCATAAATTTGGTTCTAGCAGGATGGAGGTGAAAACTATAAATTCTTACTAACTGGAGGCCAGAGTCAGGATGTCTGAACAAACAGAAGATGTCTTAGGTACCTGAGATAGTCTTATCTTTTGGAATGTTTAGAGTGGGTAATACAGCCCTAATGGACAGGAAAAAAAGGTGGGGGTTGCGTACTAACTCAGGGCAATGGAGATAGAGTTCAGGAAAACTAATGCAGGGAAACTGAGGTAGAACAGTTCAAGGAGACTGTGGCATAACAGTTTCTTCATAAGTAAAATGTGGATAATAATAGCACCCACTTCCCAGAGTTATGAGGATCAAATAAATAATAATTTAAAAGTACTTAGTACAGTTCCTAGAACATAGTAAGCACTATATAAATGTTAGTTCTTATCATTATAGAGGGAGGCAAAAGCAATGGAATGAGACCCTTTGGGAAATGAGATTGGCCTTGCTTTCTCTAGAACATAGAGACAACAGTGGAACTCATACTGTCCTAAGTGGGATCTGGGGGGGCTAAAAACCAGGTGATAGTTTAAAAGAATTCTATATGCTGTTTACAGATTCTCTGCATCCCTTCTTTTCTGCTCTTTCTCCTCTTCTTTTTTTCATTGCTTCTTTCACAATGATCTTCCTTGGAGCTGGGACTTCCTCTGAGAAGACAGAGCCAAAGGCTGAAGCATCTGAGTTCCAGAGGGAAACTGGAAAGATTAGCTCTGGGACGCTGGTGGAAACACATCTTCTTTACCTTCTCGTTTTAATCCAAGGGTCTGCTATGGCTAGGGCACACCTGGCTCATTCCACCAATTCATTCCCAGGACCTGCTGAGATTGGTCTGGGTTTTTTTTCATTAGAATGTAAGCCCTTTGAAGGGCCTCTTTTAATAAACCCAATGTTTAGCACAGTTCCTGGCACATAGTAAACTCTTAATAAATATTTATTGATTGATCTTATTTACAATAAATCATATGATCCTAGAATGCTAAGTTCTAACTATGAATGCAGTGAATAGTAACCTAAAAGCCATTAAAGGGCAGGGTCTGTAAGCTAGATATGGAAAGTAGATTTTCTATTCTGCCATATTGAGCAATATTCACTCTAATTCCTTGTAATAATTTTAGTCCCATCTAGCAAAGAGTTTATCTGAGCTGAGTTGCTTCACAGTATGGTAAGTCTCTTAGGAAAGGGCTGCCCAGTGCAGAGCAGAAAGGGACCTAGCGTCTCCAGGAGAGTGATACAAATAGAGAGTCATCTGGTAGCCAGTTTGGATATTACATGCCACCTGTGGGTAATCCACAGCTTTAAGCTCTTTTTTTTTCTGTAGGTTTCAAGAAGATAGCACTTGAATCGGGCAACCAAAGAGCTTCATGTAGGAGCAAATAATTCATACTTGCATATACTTTAAGATTTACAATGCACTTTTCTGTACAGTGGATGACACAATTTTATTAGCCTGGTTTTATAGATAAGAAACTGGAAGCAAATATCAGAACCAGATGTTTGCAAATACATATTAATACTGTAGTACAATGGGAAGGATGTTGCATTGAAAGTCAGGGACCTGAGTTTTTGTTTGGCTTCTTTGGACCCTAGGTTCCTCATCTTTATAATGGAATTGCGCCAAGAGTTGGACAAGACTATAAATGAAAATGCTATGCCTAGGATAGTCTCAGGCTGATGATCTCTGAGGTATTTGCTAATTGTAAGAACCTATAAGTGGGCCCAGTAGCTTTGTTTGTTAAAGTTTGAAATGTTGGGACATTATTATAGGGCAGCAGTCTGTACTGACTCCACAAATATCAGTGTGACATGCTTCCCAAGTATCAACCCACTTTCTTTTCTTTTCTCTTTTTTTTTTCTTTTTTCCCTGAGGCTGGGGTTAAGTGACTTGCCCAGGGTCACATAGCTAGGAAATGTTAAGTGTTTGAGACCAGATTTGAACTCGGGTCCTCCCGAATTCAAGGCTGGTGCTCTATCCACTGTGCCACCTAGCTGGCCCCCCCCCTTTATTAAAGCTTTTTATTTACAAAACATATGCATGGGTAATTTTTCAACACTGACCCTTGGAAAACTTTCTGTTATAAATTTTCCCCTCCTCCCCAACCCCTTTCCTAGATGGCAAGTAGTTTAATACATGTTAAATATGCTAAAATATATGTTGTCCAATATATGTATACCTATTTATACAGTTATTTTGCTGCACAAGAAAAATCAGATCAAGAAGGAAAAAAAAACCTGAGAAAGAAAACAAAATACAAGTAAACAACAACAGAAAAAGTGAAAATGCTATGTTGTGATCCATATTCAGCTCCCACAGTCCTCTCTCTGGGTGTAGATGGTTCTTTTCAACACTGAACAATTGGAACTGGTTTGAATCATCTCATTGTTATCAACCCGCTTTCTAGAAACTTACTATACAGATTTGTCATGAAGAGGGAATAAACATGAAAAATTGCTAATGCCCACCCCACAATTCATTGCAAATCAACAGGTATTTATTATGTTCCTAGGCACATAATAGAGGACTAAGTATTGGGGATATGAAGACAAAAATGAAAAAAATATTTATATAAAATATACATATTACATATGTATAAGTATATATATAAAATAAGAAGGTAAGAAGTTTTATTTAATAATTATTTGCTTCAGGCACATAGGTGACAGTCAGCATGTGTCAGAAGTGGGACCTGAGCTCAGATATTCCTAGCATTGAAACTAGCTCTATCTGATATGACAACTCTACCTCTCAAGTTTGAGATACTTATGGAAAATCCAGGTAGATTTCCATTATAATGGATTCCATGTAATTGAACTACATCACAGTTGCTGGATATAATAATTGGACTGATGAGAGCTGATATAATGACAATTGGAGAGAAAAAAAAAGGAATCGATATTTCAAATTGGTGTCCACACCTACTTAGGAGAAAGATAATCTGAAAAAAAAAAAAGACTCAGGAGCAGTCAAATGAGAGAACCAAGAGGGAGTATTAGCTCTATTCTCTCTCTAATTTTTAATTTCTCCCTGTCTAATGGCTCTTCCCTGATACCTTCAAACATACCCATGGATTGTTATTCTTTAAAAAACCCTATTTGATCCTACCATCTCTTTTAGCTATCATTTTTGTCTTTTTTCTCTTTCTAGGATACATGGCTTATACATGAATCCTAGGTATACATGACTGGAAAAAACCATACTCTTTTCTCACTTGATTTCAGGCCTATAGGCAATCAATCTACTGTCTGAATTAATTAGTGAAAGTCTCTCCAAAGTCACCAGTGACCTCTTAATTCCCAAAACTAATGGTCTTTTCTCAGTCTTACTCTTTCTTGACCTTTCTGTAGCTTTTTATACTGTTGATTATCCTCTTCTCACAGATAGATGCTTTCTTCTCTTTAGGTTTTCATTATACTGTTATCCTGGTTCTCCTCCTAACTGTCTGACTTCATCCAGCTTATATACATTAGCTATGACCATTTTTTAAGGCTCTGTTCTAGGTCTTCTTTTTTTCTTCTATTCTACTTCACTTGGTGATTTAATCAGCTCCCTTGGCTTCAGTTTTCATCTCAATGTAGATGATTCCCCTACCTATTTATATAGCCCTAAATTATCTTTCCTTTAATCTCGCTGAATCATTTGCTTATTGGACATCTTGAACTGGAATATAGATATCTTAAATTAAATCTGTTCAAAACAGAACTCACTATTTTATCCCTCAAACCTTCCCCTCTTCCTAACTTCCTAACTACAATCTTCTCAGTCACTCAGGCTTACTGCTTTGATTTCATCCTCAACTTCTTACTTTTATTCACCCCAGTAGTACAGTTACTACTCTGATTTAAGTCTTTATCTTCTCCTACCTGGACTATTGCACTGGGTGGTCTTTTTGCTCTCTTCCTCGTTCTAGTCTGTTCCATCTGATTGTCAAAATGATTTTCCTAAAGTGCTGCAGTTGTTGTTCAGTGATTTTCAGTTATGTCCAACTCTTTATGGCTATTTAAAAGATAGTAGAGTAGTTTGTCATTTCCTTCTCTAGATCATTTTTATAGATAAGAAACTGAGGCAAACAGGGTGAAGTAACTTTTCCAGGGTCACCCAACTATTAAAGTAAAATGTCTGAGACCAGATTTGAACTCATGCCTTTCAGATTTCAGATCTGGTTTGCAGATGCACTATGCCACCTGGATGCCCCTTCTAAAGTACAGGATGTGATTATGTCACTTTCTTACTCAATGGCTTACTATTACCTTCAGGATAAACTATAAATCTCCTGTCTTTCACGTCTTTTACAATATGGTCCCTTCCTATCTTTCAAGTAGCTTTAGATACTTTGTATATTGTATGATGCAGTGACCCTGACTTTTTTTCTATTTTCTGCAACACAATACCCTATTTTCTGACCGTCCCTTTTACTGGCTCTCCCTCATGCCTGGGATCCTTTCCCTTTTTCATCTCTACTTTTGGTATCCTTCAAGACTCAGCTCAAATTCCACCTTCTGAAAGAGGCCTTTCTTAATCCTCCTCAAAATTAATACCTTCCCTCTGAGATTACCTCAGATTTTCTCTTTCTAGCTTATACATACATAGTTGTTTGCATATTATCTTCCCCATTTGAATGTTAGCTCCTTGTGGGCAGGGACTGTTTTGTGCCTTTGTTTGCATCCAAGGACTTGGCACAGTTCCTGGCATATGGAAGCATTTTATACTTAGTAAATGCTTGTTGACTTGTTGACTGACATACTTAAAACCATAGCTCATGAGTCTCCATTTATTTTTACTTTTACTAGTCAGTCATAAGGCACATTAAATCAAAACCAATATAACACATATAACCAATATAAAAAATCAATATAACAAATATAATAAATAAATAAATAAATATAACAAAACCAATATAACAAATCAAGCAGCATAGGAAATAAAGTTACAGGAAATATCCATTATTGCTCACATGAAGTAGATTCTCCTAGGGGTTTTACATTATAAGTGGGAAAGGGAACATGGGAGAACCAGGGAATATTCCTTGAGGGCACACATATGAAGAGGCTCACACACACATAGATACAGAGAAAAACTGTGGCTAGAACATATCTTCGAAGTGGCCAGAGTCTACACCTCGGACATTGCTTGTGTCTCTGTGTTCTTTGGTGACATGGTTCTTGTGTTTTCTGCTCTTCATTGAATCTCTATTCTCTATTAGGTATGATTCTGTCCGAGGCACATAGTATTTGTTGGGCATGCCATCTCTGGTGGGTTAGGTCTGCATTCTCTGTTGGGCATTGCGTTGTGTCTACTGGACATTTTCCCATTGGTTTCAAGCCTCTTTTCTCTCTAATCCATTTCCTATACAGCTACCAAAGTGATATTCCTAAAGTGTAACTATAACCATGTCACTCCCTTACTCAGTAAACTTCAGTGACTCCCTACTGCCACTCTTTAGATCAAATATAAGGTCCTCTGTTTAATTTTTGGAGCCCTTCACAACCTGACCAACCTGTCTTTCCAACCTTGTATATTATTCTCTTTTGTTTATTATATGATCTATTCAAACTGGCTTTCTTATTTATTGTTCCCTACATAGAATATTCCTCCTGAACCTATCCCCAGGCTCTCTCTTATGTTTGGAATGCACTTTCTCTTCACCTCTGCCTCTTAGAATGCTTTGTTCTTTCAAAGCTCTGTTCAAGTGTTATCTTCTACATGTGAAGCTTTTCCTGATTCTTCCAGTTACTAATAGCAATTCCTACCCTGTCATATATTTTGTCATATATATTTTGACATATATAAATTGTCATATAGCAATTTTTATACATGTTGTCTCTCTTGATAGAATGTAAGCTTCTTAAAGGAAAGACTTCTTTCTTTTTTTGTCTTTACACTCCACTGTCTAGTATAGTATCTGGCACATGGTAGATGCATAATAAATGATTAATTAATAAATATGGTTGATCATAGGTACATAATAAATGATTAATTAGTAAATATGGTAGGTTGAACAAATGGTAAATTGATTGATAGATAGTTGATTATTCTTACAGTCACTTAATTTTTCTCTTTAACACTTTGATTTCTGTTTTTCAGGTCCATCTCCTATCTCCTATCTACTAAGATTGTGGAACCACAACACTTAGCTAATGGCAGCCAATAAAAGATTATCCCAGAATTATAGTAAAGGTATTCTTTTAACTCACAAGTTAGTGATCCCAGACAACCATCTGAAAGTGTTAGAAAGTTTCTTGTAATTCCTCTTTAAACTCTAATGAAAATCTTATATCCTTAAAACCCATTTTGGGAACTGATTTTTAAAAAAGCCCCTCAGGAACTGTGTGTGATACAGACTGCTCCCTCTTCTTGCCCTCTTCCCCACCTCCAACACTGGAAAGCAAATTAGGCTGCTTAAGAACATAAGTTAAGCAAAGAAGTTAAGGTCATTTCATCTATCTACATTCCTGGTTTGCATTCTTTTTAAAATTTATGTCTATTCTGGGGGGTGGAGCCAAGATGGAAGAGTAAACTCAGGAAGCTGCTCAAGCTCTCCCACCACATGAAACCAAACCTCTGAACAGAGTCTGATGGAATGGAACTCTTCAACTGAAGATATTTTACTGGAAAACTTCAGGAAAGGTCAATCCCACTAGGATGAAAAGGGTGTTCAATCCAGCTCAGACTCTGAGAAAGCTGGGAAGAGGGTCTTAATCACAGCAAATCATCAACTAAGACCCTCAGTCTATCTCAGTAGAGGAGCATAGCAGGGGGACAGCTTCCAGTCCCAGCTCAGAAGGCAAACTCTGGGAAATCAGGCTGTTTCCAAAAAAGAACAGACAAAGCTATCCCCTATAAACATAATGGGCCCTTGTGCTCAGAGCCAAGCTTCAGAGTTGCACTGGAAGCTTGGATCAGCAGCCCTTTTACTCCAGGAGCAGGGCTCAAGAATAAACGTTAAAAAGAGGAAATACCAAAAGGAAAGAAAATGAGTAAAATTTACGTACTTTTTAGAGTTCACCCCACCCTGATTACACCAAAAGCCATCCTTTGTTTTTGCAATGTATTTTGGCTAACAGCTTGACCATTTCTTTACAAATATAAAGGATCAAATAATAATAATTACTTCTTTATCTCACAGTCCTCATCTTCAAGTACCTTATATTTCAATGAAAACATGAAAGTTCTCAGTTCTTCAAATATGCCTCAAGTTTTCCTGCCTCTATGTCTTTGTTTACTCCATTCCTTATCTCTACCTCTTCAAATCTCAGTTTAAATGCCTCCTGCTTCATAAATCTTTCATTTATCCCTCTGCCCTTCATCCTCCAGTTGGAAGTGGTTTCCTTTATCTGAGATCTTATAATCGCATATTCATATCTGCCTTAGATACTTACTAGCTATATGATCCTGGCAGGTCACTTAATCCTGTTTGCCTTAGTTTCCTCAACTATAAAATGATCTGGAGAAGAAAGGAGCCAAACACTCTAGTATCTTTGCCAGGAAAACCCTAAATGGAGTCACAAAGAATTGGATGGGATTACTCAAGAATAACAAAAATGTCCATATCTCATCCTTCCTACCAGCTTGTGAACTATCTGAAGACAGGGTTGTATTTTATCTATCTTTGGCAGCATGGTTTAGTATGAATACAGGAGATACTCAAGAAATATTTGCTGAACTGAAAAAAAAAAAAAAGTTTATAGGAACAGATAGGTCCAAGGACTGGAAGGATGTACTGTTCTTTGTTCAGTCAGGCCTCATCTTTTTATTAGGATTCTTTAAAAACAATTTATAGTTGCTTAGGGAACTACAGAGTTTTATGCCATTCCCAGAATGAATAAACACCAAGGTTGGGATGTGGGTGGGACAGAAAAGATTCTAGGGGACAGAGTTTTCCATAATTCTTTCTTCAGAGGGAAAGTCCAGAGGACTACCAGGGGAAAGTGAGGAAATGGGAAAAAGTTACCTTTTTTTAAAATAAAGTTTTTTATTTTCAAAACACATACATAAATAGTTTTCAACATTCACTTGTCCAGAACCTTGTGTTCCAATTTTTTTCTCTCTTACTTTCCCCACACCCTCCCCTAGATGGCAGGTAATCCAATATATGTTAAACATGTACAATTCTTTTATATATGTTTCCATAATTATCATGCTGCACAAGAGAAATCATATCAAAAAGAAAAAAAATAAGAAAGAAAACTAAATGCAAGAAAATAACAACCAAAAAAGTGAAAATATTATGTTGTGATGCACATTTAGTTCCCACAATCCTCTCACTGGAATCATAATTGATCATCGTATAATTTTGCTGTTGCCTATGAAATGAGAGAGCTTATAGTCTCTACTTTTGTAGAATTGGATAAAATAAAAGGAAATATTACACTTGGTATAGCACTAGCTATTAGAGAAAGGAAGTCTGAAAGCATTGATCATTTCAGGTATGGTGCAAAAACCAGATATCTATCAAACCTCCATGCAGACCATGGCTCCAAGAAAGTATATAATATTATAGATAGAATCTAGGACCACTAGGTGGCACTAGAATACTTCTTTATTTAGAAAAACTACTTACACCATCATCAGAGTCTCTCTTAGGGTGGGAAAGTGGCTATTGTTCCTCAGGAATATATG